>NC_064923.1:300012822-300315700 GCF_023897955.1 Schistocerca gregaria
TGGCCGAGAGGTTCTAGGTGCTTCAGTCAGGAGCCGCGCGGCCGCACGGTCGCAGGTTCGAATCCTGCCGTAGACATGGATGTGTGTTATCTCCTTAAGTAGTTCTGAGTCTAGGGGGCAGATGACCTCAGATGTTAACTCCCATAGTGCCTAGAGCCATTTGAACCATTTGATTGATTAACTCAGATGTTAAGTCTCATAGTGCTTAGAGCCATTTGAATCATCTTTTGCAGGCTGCTAAAGATGGCATGCGTACATGTAACACGTTCACAGATATATGAGTGGCTCGAAGACTGACTAAGTTATGGAACACAGTGTATTGTCCTCGATGACGAGTGTCCATCAGAGACAAGGTTATCGGCACAAGTGCCCCAGTGAAGTGAGATAGGACTGCTATTATTCCTTATACATATAAACAATATGACGCACAGGTTGGGCAGTAAATAGCGGTGTACAGTAAGGTGTCGAAATTGAGTGAGTGTGGGAGGATACAAGATAATTTAGACAAACTTTGTAGTTGATGCGATAAACGGCAGCTGGCTCTAAATGTGAAAAAATGCTAGTTAATGCGGATGACTAGGAAAAACTAACCTGTAATGTTCGTATACAGAACTAGTAGTGTTTAAATATCTGGGCATAAGGTTGCAACGCGATATGAAATGGAACGAGCATGTGAGGATTGTAGTAGGAAAGGCGAACGGTCGACTTCAATTTATTGAGAGAACTCTAGAAAAGTCTAGTTCATGCGTAAAGGAGACTGCACATAGGACGCTGGTGCGACTTATTCTTGAGAACTGCTCAATTGTTTGGGATCCGCAGCAGGTCGGATTGAAGGAAGACATTGAAGGAATTGAGAACAGGGCTGCTAGATCTGTTTCTGATAGGTTCGAACAACACGCAAGTGTTACGGAGATGGCTGGCCTTAGTGACCGAGCGGTTCTAGGCGCTTCAGCCAGGAGTCTCGTGACCACTACGGGCGTAGGTTCGAATCCTGCCTCGGGCATGGATGTGTGTGACGTCCTTAGGTTTAGTTAGTTCTAAGGGACTGCTGACCTCAGATGTTAAGTTCCATAGTGCTCAGAGCCATTTCAACTATTTGTTACGGAGATGTTTCGCGAAATCAAATGGGGATCGCTGGTGGGAAGGCGACGTTCTTTTCGAGGAACACTATAAGGAAATTTAGAGAACCGGCATTTGAAGCTGAATGCTAAACAGTTCTGTTGCCTCCATCATACATTGCTTGTTAGGAGCATGAACATAAGATGCGAGAAATTAGATCTCATTCGAAGCCATACAGACAGTCGTTTCTTCCCTCGTTCTGTGTACGAGTGGAACAGGAAACGAAATGAATAGTAGTGGTAGGGGGTACCCACGGCCACGCACTGTAAGGTGGCTTGCGGAGTATTGATGTACATGTAGATAATTGTTGTGCTGTTACGTTACAGTGTGAACGTAACGTTCCTTATTCGATAATAACCTACCAGCTGTAAACAATGATAAACCCCGTGGAGACGTCAGTGACCACTGCGTATTGGTTTTCAATACAGCGCAAAAACATCGATGAAGTCAGCACAGCTTTTTTGTGAAACATAAGAAGCTAACAAACAAATGGTTTATAGGCAGTGCTTATTCAATACCTTGAACCACCGGAACTATATCTTTTGAAAGTTTATTTCTCATCTCAGATGTGAAGGAGAGAGAGGATGGTTCAAATGGCTCTAAGCACTATGGGATTTAACATCTGAGGTCATCAGTCCCCTAGACTTAGAACTGATTAAACCTAACTAATCTAAGGCCAACACACACATCCATGCCGGATTCAGGACTCGAACCTGCGACCGTAGCAGCAACGCTGTTTCGGACAGAAGCGCCTAGAACCGCTCGGGCACAAAGGCCGGCAGCGGATGGTTCAAATTTCTCTAAGCACTATGGGACTTAACATCTGAGGTCATCAGTCCCCTAGCCTTAAAACTACTTATACCTAACTAATGCCGAGGCAGGATTCGAGCATGCGACAATAGCAGCCGCGTGGTTCCGGGCTGAAGCCCCTAGAACCGCTCGGTCACATCGGCCGGCGGAGAGAGGGGAGACAGTGCTGGCGATAAAGTCCGCAGCTCGTGGTCGTGCGGTAGCGTTCTCGCTTCCCGCGCACGGGTTCCCGGGTTCGATTCCCGGCGGGGTCAGGGATTTTCTCTGCCTCGTGATGACTGGGTGTTGAGTGATGTCCTTAGGTTAGTTATGTTAAAGTAGTTCTAAGTTCTAGGGGACTGATGACCATAGATGTTAAATCCCATAGTGCTCAGAGCCATTTTGAACCTGGCAATAAATATGGCAGAACGTGCAAGCAAAATGTAAACGCTGATAACGGAAGGAGGGACAAAAAGCTGACCGTAGCAGGAGGAAGAAGTTCACACAATAAATGTTCCACAGGAAATATCAAAAATGTCTTTTAGAGTGGTATTTCTTCTATATAATGAACAATGTAATTAAATAACTATTTTGTGGACACGTCATAGCTCTTATCTCAGAACAGGGCATCACATGTAGCAGTGAAGAATTAGAAAAATTGCTCTATCTTGAGTTTTGGTTTAAAATGCTGCGGACATAACGTGGACGTATGAATCTAATCACAGTGTTATCGCCCATTATAGTTTTAACGTGAATAAGTAGACTACGTATCCCAATTTGACGATGTAATTTGTTTTTCGACGTCCTACATGATGGTGTGCATACTTTTGTGAACCTGATGATGGTCAGACGAATGGAACTGTTAGTGGAAATAAAGTATTTTATCAGCAGATCAAAACCATAATACATTTCTCAAAATATAAGTCATCATTTGCAAACGTGCCTCGTCTCTTAAAAGGAATATATGCCATATTTCACAGAAAAAGTGGACCATCACAATTGAAGTAGCTACAATTTATACACATTGCACTGTAAATAAATGTTGTCGCAGTGAGAATGTGTGGGAATTATTGTCAGCAGGTCCGTTTTTAATTGTTGTGATTCGGAGGGCTTTGGCGCGTGGGCGAATAACGTTTGATAGCGCTCCACTTGTAAGAACACTGAAGTTAGGGACGAAAATAACTTTCGCTACTGCCAGTTAACATAGACCGATGAAATTTGAACCACATGTAGAAAGAACTGGTACCATATATTACAGAAGGTTATTGAAACAAATGCACAATGAGACGAACTGAACTGAGACATTTACTCAGAGACATTAGTTAGCCTTCGTGTTATATGATGGTACCCAATACACTACAAAATGCGAGACATGGCTGTCAATATAGTGTGTGATTACTACTGCATGGTATGCAACGCACTCAGATGCTGGCCACAAGGTAGGTAAAGCGTTTTTGTAGTAGGACCCTCCAGTAGCGCGATTGATAACTGCTCCGTACACTCATATGGCGACAGGTGGGAACACGTGATGTACCCAGGAACATTATCTGACGCCGTCGTTGTGGTGCTGCAGGTGTTATGGTGTGGGGAGGCATAAAGTGGCATGGGCCTACTGAACTCCATATCTCTGAACGTGGTACACTCATCGGTTAGCGCTGTCGTGACGATGTGCTCCGTCCCATTATTCGTCTCTCCAGGGGTGCATAAGGCTCTGACTTCATTTTTCTGGATGGCAGTACGCAACGGCGTCAGTCGGCGGAGGTAGAGAAGTACTTGGAACGAGAGGATATTCGGCGCATGGACTGGCATGCCCATGACCCCTACTCAAATCCTATCGATAACGTGTGGGATGAGTTGGAGATGCGTATTGCAGCACCTTCACACGCACCAAAGACCATACAGCAGATGCCAACCACGCTGTTGTAGGAAGGCAAAGCACTACCACAAGACCTCATTACCGACCTCTTCGCAAGCATGAGTGTTGTCAACAAATCAATGAGGATTTGCAGAAAATAAATGCGTGGTGTAATAACTGGCAGTTATCTCTCAATATTAGTAGGTGTAACCTACTGCGTATAACAAGGAGAAAATCCCCATTAATGTACGAGTGCAAAATAAATGACCAGTCTTCGGAAGCTGTAACATCCGTCAAGTATCTGAGTGACACTATTCAAAATGATCTCAAATGGAATGATCAATTTCGCAACTAACTCTAGATTGCGGTTTATTGGTAGAATCCTGAAGCGATGCTGTCCTTCAACAAAGGAAATTACTTACAATACGGTAGTTCGTACAGTGTTTGAGTATTGTTCGTCTGTATGGGACCCTTACCAGTTGGGTCTGATTCAAGAGATAGTGAAGGTCCAAACAAGAGCGGCACGATTGGTGACTGGTCTATTTAGCCATGGTGAGAGCGTTACAAATCTCATTGAAAGTTTGAAATGAGACAGACTTGCAGATAGACCACGCGCTAGAGGGAAGGGGCTGCTCACTAAATTCCGAAATCCGATCTTCGCCAAGGATGTAGAGCATATATTATTACCACCAACTTTCAAATCGCCCAATGATCACCATTCAAAGATAAGGGAAATTAGGGCTCGTACTGAGGCGTTCAGACAGTCGTTTTTCCCTCGTGCTATTCGCGAGTGGAACAGAGAGGGGGAAATGTAACTTTGGCGCGAATTGTGCCCTCCGTCACACACCGCTTGGTGGCTAGCGGAGTATATATGTAGATGTAAAAACCGTGTCCCGCCTTTTGCAATGTCCAGGGAGCATCATAACACGTGGTGACTTCAATGTAATTATTTTCTTTGAATAAAAATGTCATTTCTTTTCCTCTCATTTCGTATCTTTTTCAGTTATCTTCTGTTCTGTATTGTGGCAGTCCTTTCTACCTATGGTCCGTGTTTCATCGGGCTATTTTACCCGGCAGTGACGCATCGTGCAAATGTCTCTTTCTTCTTAACTTGTGCATACCAGTCTACAAACCCTTCTTGTTTGCCGGACGTTAACCCGAGAGTGCTACCGTCTCGAGCAGGCCAGGTAACAACATTCATCGAAAAATATCACATGTTACAGGTCGCCGTAAACACACGCAATGCAAAGGCATTTACTGATCTGGTTCTTGGCTGTAGAAAACCCGTGTTGAAATTCTCAGTGCACAATTTAGAACTCGCGTCGTGAATGATGTACCTCTTTGTTTGCTGCTGTATGGGCTTTTTCGGCTTTTGGGACGCACTGTTTTAAATCAAATTGTCTAGTTGAAATCTAGGACGACATGTGTATTACATTCCTGTTTTGTAACGGTTCGCAGCCAGCGCTCTCCTTGTTACATAGTAGCGAGCTTTCGTGGCCATTTGTCTGAATCTCCATATTTCTCACAGCTACCGAAGCTCAGTGCTCCTCTCGTGCGTTGACGTGTAGGTAATACACGTCAGCGGCAGAATGCGAAAGGCAATCTGGTGGATAATATTTCATCCACCTGATGCTTTACGGGCAATATGTACAGTAACATACGATGGTGGGCGAAACTCAAGTTAGCGTTATCCGCCCTATAAATTGCCTTTTCATTCATAGCTTTATAATGAAACAGACTGACATAACATTCCTCAATTCACTTCCGTAACAGTATAGTACATAGTGTGCTAACGAACTGGTCACAATTTGTGATCAATGAAAAAAGATTACCATCTTCTCCGCATTCACGTCTAATATGAATTTTACCGTTAACTGTTATTGAATAGTTCGCACTGTGGCTTCCACCAGTAATTCATAAACAAAGACATAGTGTGTTTCATTTTTCATTATCGTTAGTTACGTTTCACTCCTGTTATTACTGCTTTTCTGTGTTCCACTAAATCCTAGACTTTAGAGTTTCTAATAGCCATGGTCTCATCAATCAGCCGACCTCGTCAAATGCAGTTTTCCTTTTGATAGTAACTTTTCGAAATCACGATACTCACAGTTCGCCATCAGTCATTTTCAATAGCTTTACTTAAACGATGGGTTCTAGTAGGCGTGTTAGACAGTTCATTGCATTCTATCCAGACGCGAGGACACACTAGCGTTTGCATACCGATCAGCCGCCACTTCAGTTTAACATAAGAAGGGGTTTGGAGAACATTTTTATAGGATGTCTGGACTACTTTCTACCTTGCTACGAAGGACATTTAAGAATACTACAAAGGAGATGACGTTTCTTCTCGTGAAACGGAACTCGTGTTTCGTTTTGGTCTCCTTGTAGAATTACTTACAAACGTTTCCGTAGCATTGCTCTTCTGTTGTTTGGAAATTAACCCGTAATACCTTCACAACCTTACGCGTGGAATGCACTATATACACAGCTATACTCTGAGGCTACTGTGATTCGCAGGGCAGAGGTTACTTCACATTCTACTGTCTATTAGAGGTTCGTGTGGTCAGTTCGCGTACGGAACACTGGAAGAATGATTGCATGAATGCTTCTGTGCGCTGTCTAACCTTGGCTTCGCGATCCCTACAGCAGCTGTCCTTTTTTCCTTTTTGTATATTCTTAGATTCGTCCCTTAATGCTTTTTCCTGAAACTTTGTAGGTAGGCTTTATCTGCCAATTCAAGTTTTTCAGTCTTCAGGACGGTCAATCAAGGGCCAAACAAACCTGTTACCACTCGTGCAGCCATTCTTTGTGTTTTTTCAGTTGATTGATATGTGTCCCACGCATTTGAGCAATATTCTGTGATTTATCACACGAATGCTTGGTGAGCAATTTCTTTTCATTTTCCCAAAATCCTCCCTACAAACCAAGATCTGCCTTCCGCTTCACCTACGAATTAAATACTATTAAGAATCACAGGGAAGTATCTTATAAAAATCTCTGCACTTATACCAATAAGTAACTTTGAATCAAACGTTTCGCTCGATAATTTTTTTTAAAGAAATTCCGCCATTTGACTGTTAACTTTGTGGGGTCTCCATAAATACAGACCAGTTAACTGGAAAATAATATAAGTGAGGACGAGAGCCTTTTTAGAAAAATTATACGATACATAGTGGTTTACGTCTCCACTGCTTTTGGTGCACTCGAATTTTGTTTTCCGACGATTAACTCTACCTGTAATTTTGACAATTACTGCTGTCCTTGAGGCGTTCTTCGTGCGTGCTGTGTGGACTTTCTCCACGCCCCGGGACTGGAAACAACTGGTAGCCTCTTTTTTCTACGTCGAAAATTCAAGAGCGAACGCACATAATGGCTGTTCTTTGCTACAAACACCCCAACAGGAAGAGCGGCCGTGTCCCGTGTCTTTAACTACTGCTGTACTTCACGCTATTGTATGGGCGACAGTAAAGGAAACGTCCCTTGTTGCAGCAGTTTTTGTAGCAAAGGATGGGTAATGAAGGGGAAACCTGTGACAAGTTTAAAACTTTGAGAAGGACCTTGAGGTGTTCTCGGCTAGCCGCGTTACAGGAACATTTGCGGTGAAACCTGACTGCGTTCAAATTCCTGTCCAGTACAGAATTTTTAATTGTTAGACGAGCTTGAAAGATTTCACATTGTTAATGAGAAAGTTTTCTCAGAAACTTTTCCTATTTTTATGGATAGATTAACGATGCCGTTTACACAGCAAACTAGGTGTTGTTAAATTAGAAACGAATAACTTGCGTACCGGCTCTGTAAACTGGAAGAAACAATCTTTTTCAAACGGAAAACTGAATCTGGATATTCTTCGACAGCTCGCAGACCGTATCCAGCAAGGCACAGAAATATACATTCACACTATTGTCTCTAACCATTTTGCTCAATACAAGTTTACCAGACAGAAATGAAATTACAGGTAACAAAATTCATCAGTTTCTGATACGATGTTCTCAAACAGCTTTGCTACTGCTAAGCACATAAAAATAACGCTTGCACGAAGGTGAAGCGACTGTTGATATAGTTCGAACTATTGATTCTTGTATGCACACACTGCTGTACTGATGGTTTCTTAAACCATGTTTCATGGTACCCATTGTGCAGGTGGTATGCAACAAGACTATTCATGGGTTGCCGGCCGGAGTGGCCGTGCGGTTCTAGGCGCTACAGTCTGGAGCCGAGAGACCGCTGCGGTCGCAGGTTCGAATCCTGCCTCGGGCATGGATGTGTGTGATGTCCTTAGGTTAGTTACGTTTAATTAGTTCTAAGTTCTAGGGGACTGATGACCTCAGAAGTTAAGTCTCATAGTGCTCAGAGACATTTGAACCATTTTTAAAGAAACGTCTTTTCTTTACTTTTAAGAACAAGTAGACCACGGTTTTGACCGAGAAGTGGTTATAACAGACTGCACGTGGACAAAAAAGGGAGACACTGGATTTTTTATGGAATCTATGAAAGATGGCAAGAAACTATGTATGCTGTGTTAAAACTAAACTAACGTTATACCTACGTTCATGTGCTGCAAGCGATGATTGCATTATCTTTTCATTTTATTTCCTGTTTCTTTGTTTTCTTGTTCATTATTGGTTATTGTCGGCTTCACAACTAGATACTGTAATACGTAAGAACATACTGTATTATTTCATTTCTGAGATTGTTATCACATTGCACTGTATAAAAGTAAGTGGATACTGCAACCGGTTTAACTACTTTAAAGGCTGAAATGGAATATGGGGAAACATAATGTACCTAGAAGGAAGCCAATAAAAACATGCCGGCTGTGCGTGAAGGAACGTGAAGTTACCTGAGGGAACTGTTTCACAGTTTTCATATTGATTATTCACAAAATGTCACTAATATAGAACTGTGATAAATTATTTTGGGATAGCAGATTAGTGATTGCTTTTTATAGTGGAACGTACACTGGAAAATGTTCTGCGAGATGTAGAGTACATCGCGAGGCGAACGGTCGAAGTGGAATTATAACGTTGCGCGAGGTCTCATCGAAGTTTACTGAGGAATTGAAAAGCAGCACCAACTCTGCTGTGACTTGAAAGATTCATTCTGGAATCATCTCAAGTGGTGTCAGCAAACCATAGAAAACTCAAATAAGGATTTTCGGAAGGGCATTTAAACCCAGCTCCTAAGTACGAGTCAATTTACTTTCCACTACTCCACTTTTTCCGATTAAAATATTGGATCCTCAAACGGAAACAGTGCAACAGATTCGTTTCCGTAATTCTAAGACTCTGCGAATACTGGAGAAGATAGTCCCCATAGCAAAGTTACGGAGGACGGGTGCAGCTCTTCTGTGACAAACGTAAAGCTTAGTGCAAGACTAGGCCACAGTCTGCGAGCAGCGTATGTAATATGGAAATCTGTTAAATATTTTCGAACAACGTCCTTATACAAGTGATTTGTCGTTGTCTTTGATGAGAAACTGACACTCGTCTGTACGTTTTCTACGATTATTAACATTGCCTGAAATAAAAATTGTTCTGAATTATGTACAGGTTTTTATAAACTCATACTAAAAACATTTTAAGTTTTTCTCCTCGCCTAAAATTTGTATGAAAATATAAAACAGGCAGTGTGTCATAGGCTGCAGACTTCCATCGCCTAAGTGTAATACATTTTATACACGTAAATTTACTTACAGAAATGAGTAAAAAATTACTGATGATTATTAGTGTATTTTGTGAGACTGAACCATAAACAAAATTTATTTGAAAATATAATAAAACAAAAGGAAATTCTAATACAACATTTGCTAGTACAGTGGTACATAATAAAGTTAAAATGAACTGACCATGACAGAATTTGAAGCTTAAGAAATTCAGTCCTGGGCTGAACTTAATGTTTACTAATTAAACAATAGAAGAACTATTCTTTAAACTTGAATCAGAAAAAGATTTAGTTTTGTACTAAAACTTTAAAGCTGGTAGTAGAAGAAGAAAACAGGATATTGTTTCGTAACTGATTAGCAAAATTATTCTGCTCTTATACAAACCACTATAACAGACCAACAAAAAACACAAAACCGCATCTCTGAAGTTATATAGATTAAGTGCTGACTTTTCCGTGAAAAGATACTCGTCCTCTGTCGAAGAAGTGCCTGGCGTAACGGGATAAACAAGTGTCAGTTGGTAGAATGAATGTAACATTTCACGCTTCTGACGTAACAAAGCAGTTTAGCGCTGTGGACCACTGACTGAAAGACAATAAACATGCCACAGTGTGGGACGAACTTGAGGGGAACCCAAGGATAACAACTGCAAGCCGCCCGACTCAAGCAGACCGCGAGCGACACCATCAGAAACCGAGCACTACAATAGTAATTGAACACATCACTCGAGTAACAATGAGAAACTAGGAAAATCATCGAATACTCGTCCTTTCCTCCCTTCTCCAACTCTCATATCACTCTTCCTTCCTCCACTTTGCTTTCGTTATTTATCGCCTTCTACGTGTTTATAAGTATCTTAGTCTCTCTCTCTCTCTCTCTTTCTCTCTTTCTCTCTCCCTCTCTCTGTCTTTTCCCCATTTCATTTGACCAAAACACTCTCTCTATGGGGTCATTAACTCCCTTATAAATAAATACTTACCGACCGACGTGAAATGACATATTACACATACGGCAAAATATATATCAGGCAAGTAAATGCCTATGCGCGTGTGTGTAGTCTGTGTGTTTTTCTGAAATAGTTTCATGGACAGAAGTTCTTCTGTAGTAGGTCACCAGCATCAATACATGCATCGCATTGGCGCTGGAAACTCCACCGTGCCATTTGTAGGGTCCGTGGGGTGCTGTCTATCAATTCAAAGTTCTGCGGCTAATTTAATTTTTCTGTCCCCTGAGACGCCATAAATAAGTCAGCACGCGTGTCCCGTGTGAAGTGATAGTGGCTAGCCCGGCTGCGTTAGCAGACAGTCGAACACCGTCTCTTCAGCTTTAAGCAGACTTTTTCTGATCTGGTTTCCTCGTCCCTATGTATGGTTACACTTTCTAAGTGTTCTACCAATAAAATACAGACCTTGGCTCGCCTTCCCCACGACATTCTATATGTGTTCTTTCCAATTTAAGTTTTCAAAATTGTAATTCCTAGTGTTTACAGTTGAAAACAGTAATGCCCATTTTATTCTTCGTCCTCAGACTTGCATTCAGTACTGTCCTGATCCGTTTAGGGTTTGTTTTTCCAACAGTGTTAATTGTGCATTTTGACTGATACACAGCTGAGAATGGCTAGGTTCAGTGATGGATGACTGGCCGATACGCACCTTAGGTGTGGATTCACCGAATGCAGTGGAAGGGACGCACAATGACGCTGTTCCCGCTGCGAAGGGAACCACATTGCAGTTCTTTCGCACCTGTTAGAAAATATCGCCCCTCCGTGATAGAATTATTGGAAATTTAATTAGAGTAGCAAATCGAATAAAATGCAACTATATCAGTTCTCTGTAACGAGCCATCTGTGGCTCGTGTACCAAGAAATACTCAGAAAACATCCTTCAGCACCTCCAACATTTTATCGGTTGAGTCCTTGTACATTTAAATATATAATTAGCTGCTTTATTTTAATGCCCGAGGAGGCAAATTTTTCTTCCGTACTTATTATCTCACGCAAATTGTTCCCTGATCTGTATGTAATTTGGATTCTTGAAATACATTGAGTTTTATGGGTTGCTGGTTAAGTCCAAAAAGTGTCCTGTTTATAAACTAAAAAAATCCCTGAGCTTCGTCGTTTCGACCCTGTTGCAGCAAGCAGTTTCAAGACGAAGGCCCCAACAAGGGCGCCGAATTTTGGGCTCTAGCGGTTCTGGAAAGAATGACTTCAACAACAGAAGCGAATCCTGCCTCGGGCATGGATGTGTGTGATGTCCTTAGGTTAGTTAGGTTTATGTAGCTGTAAGTTCTAGGGGACTGATGACCTCAGAAGTTAAGTCCCATAGTGCTCAGAGCCATTTGAACAATTTGAAGAGAAGAGTATTATACCTTAAGGATAGTGTACCTAGGATCACATGATGCTTTCTGGGCGATGTTTAAATCTAATGACTGATTTTAGCACCATAGAAAGAAATGGGCACTAGAGAGCGCCATTAGTAGTTTCCAATATTTTCTTCGGCTTGTGTGGACGTGAGATATGTGGTTACGTTTTGTGCAGCACTTGTAAATATTATGAGCTGCGAACATTTAGATGTCGTATAACCAATTAAAGCTATCTGAAAAATGTTGTTAGTTATTTAACTGCCGCATGTCATGCTGAGTAAAATTCTATACATAGGGTAGCAGGGGCATAGCTGCAGATACTGTGACCTTAACATGTATACACTTTAGTGTGTTAGTTTGTTTTTCTCGGCGTTAAACAGGCTTCCCGCAAAGACGTCACACAATTTACTACTTCTGCACGGTTTCAACTGCATCACAAAGTGGAAGATGCCTGTTAGTACAAACTAACCGTTCTGCGACCACGTGCCTAGACTTTTAAGCCTAACATACAGAGCAGTTGGAGGTACTAACCAACCTAAAAACATACCACTTCTGAGATCTATAACTATTTGTCTGCAAATGAGGTAGATACGATGTAATGTTGTTCAGTACAATGTCCTCAGTCACCAACGAAAAAATCTGTACTATAAGTAGTTCCAAAATAGAAATTTGTGTTAGTTTCTAATAGTTTTTATTTCGAAATCTATTTAACATTTGTGTGTAGTAGACTAATAATGCTACAGAGTGATTACTAATCACAGCATTGACAACTTTTTTTTATTGCAATACCTTAAATCCCAGCGACCATTTCATAACTTGAAACTTTTACAAAAAACTTACTTTTCGCCGCGCGGGATTAGCCGAGCGGTCTAGGGCACTGCAGTCATGGACTGTGCGGCTGGTCCCGGCGGAGGATCGAGTCCTCCTTCGGGCATGGGTGTGTGTGTTTGTCCTTAGGATAATTTAGGGTAAGTAGTGTGTAAGCTTAGGAACTGATGACCTTAGCAGTTAAGTCCCATAAGATTTCACACACATGTGTGAACTTAATTTTCCGGAGTAATTTTTGGAATTTCAGAAAAAAACTGCAGCACCTACATAATTAATAGTATCAATTAAAAATATAATCAGAAAACGCATTGACCTCCCGTTACTGAGGCGCAAACCTAGAAAGTGTGCCACGGAACTACAGTCTATCCTATTTGAGAGGATGAGTTTTACATAAAGCCAATATATAACAAAAGGAAGATGGCAAGTTGGTAAAAAATATCCGAGAAGTAAAATATAGTCCGAAGCAGAGAGGTGACAACAATAATCAAAGGCGGTGAAAGAAATAGTTCTGGTTGCAACACCACAAACAACTATTAAGTTGCGTTTTGCACTACGTGAAACAGCCTCGAGTAGCAGACTCGCAATGTAATTCTTGCGTAGTGTAAACTTCCTACCGTGAAACGTGCTGCGCGAGGCTGTTTCGTGGTAAGCCAGACCACTGTCGGTTATTGGCTGCGAAACGGGTCTCGCTTCCCCTTTTTTGGAAATCAACCACCTGCTTAAAATTTTCAAACGTAATTTACTTTTATTAGATCCCAAAGAGAGAAAAGCAGATCACAATCAAGCAAAAGAGAGATTGTGTGGAGGAAGCGAAAGTGATATTTCAGCAACTATTCTCCAGTCTGAAATCAAGAATAAAAGCTTTTTTGGAGCCATACAGAAGGCTTTGTTCAAACATTTTTGTTACCATTAATTATTGTCAAGTAATATTTTATGAAACTTAATATTTTACATCGTTTTACTTTTATATGTAAAATTAGCCGTTTACTTGTATTTAAAATAACTTGCTTGTTTATGTATGTCCTACAGATAGAAAAAGCACCCCATCTTCAGGCCACAAGTGGCCCATAGGGACCATCCGACCGCCGCGTCATGCGGATAGGATGTACATGGGGGTTTTCTTTGACCGGGACCGCTGCTATCCGTCGAGTAGCCCCTCAGTTGGCATCACGAGGCTGAGTGCACCCCGAAAAATGGCAACAGCGCGTGGTGGCCCGGATGGTCACCCATCCAAGTATTGGCCACACCCGACAGCGCTTAACGTCGGTGATTTGACGGGAACCGGTGTATCCACTGCGGCAAGGCTGTTGACTATAAACAGATGTTGAGAAATATTATTAGAATTATGAGTCACAAAAAATCAATGTTTCAAATGGCTCTGAGCTCTATGACACTCAGTCCCCTACAACTTAGAACTATTTAAACCTAACTAACCTCAGGACGTCACACACATCCATGCCCGAGGCAGGATTCGAACCAGCGACAGTAGCGGTCGCGCGGTTCCAGACTGAAGCGCCTATAACCGCTCTGCCACACCGGCTGGCCACAAAAAATCAAATAAGTGTAATAAATCTTACCTTTTTATCTACATCTACATCTACATCCATACTCCGCAAGCCACCTGACGGTGTGTGGCGGAGGGTACCCTGAGTACCTCTATCGGTTCTCCCTTCTAGCTTTATGTTCGTAAAGTACGTAAATCAATGTATTACAAGCTGCTATGATAACTCCTTGTATCGTATTCTTTGAAATTTAAAGCAGATACTCGAAACTTCTTCATAAATCAGATGTCACAATGAATCTGGGTCACAGCTAACCTTAGTCAAACACGTACTACTTCTGTCACCTACGTACCAGTCCTTCTGATTTTCACTCTCTTGATTTTCAGAGCGATCAGTAATACAACGTGTTCAAAATGTTAGCCATTTATACTAATGAAGTACCCAATTGCATTGTCGATGGATTCCATGCTATTTCCCCCATAAGCTGCTTCTCGTATTAGCATTCACAACCTCGTTTCGTTTCCTTTTTCAAATACAGCATCGTTATGAGGGCGAACTCGCTTGCAACAGCCGCAGATACAACAGAACGCCCCGACATGGTTGTGTGGCCCAGAATGATGGCTCACCGTTTTCGTGTCTGTTTCGGGCCATTGTTCACTCTCTGCGAATGAAAGAGAGACAAAGAGAGAGAGAGAGAGAGAGAGAGAGAGAGAAGAGAGAGAGAGAGAGAGAGAGAGAGAGAGAGACACAACTGTGTCGCGAAACAGCCTCGCGATGTAAGTCTCCCACAGTGTGGTCCAAATGGCACTATGGGACTTACCTTCTGAGGTCATCAGTCCCCTAAGAACTAGTTAAACCTAACTAACCTAAGGACATCACACACATCCATGCCCGAGGCAGGATTCGAACCTGCGACCATAGCATCTCGAGGTTCCAGACTGTAGCGCCTAGAACCGCTCGGCCACCCCCCGGCCGGCTCTCCCACAGTGTAAACGCTCCTTTACACATTGCCTTATCACCAACTAGGAACCGTCAAAATCTATTTACTCTTGCTGATGTAGTACATATCTCGACACATATCCTCACCAACGAGGAACCGTCAAAATCTATTTACTCTTGCTGATATAGTACACATCACGTCACGTATCCTCACCAACTAGGAACCGTCAAAATCTATTTACTCTTGCTGATATAGTACACATCACATCACGTATCCTCACCAACTAGGAACCGTCAAAATCTATTTACTCTTGCTGATATAGTACACATCACGTCACGTATCCTCGCCAACTAGGAACTGTCAAAATCTATTTACTCTTGTTGATATAGTACACATCACGTCACGTATCCTCACCAACTAGGAACCGCTAAAATCTATTTACTCTTGCTGATATAGTACACATCACGTCACGTATCCTCACCAACTAGGAACCGCCAAAATCTATTTACTCTTGCTGATATAGTACACATCACGTCGCGTATCCTCACCAACTAGGAACCGCCAAAATCTATTTACTCTTGCTGATATAGTACGCATCACATCACGTATCCTCACCAACTAGGAACTGTCAAAATCTATTTACTCTTGCTGATATAGTACACATCACGTCGCGTATCCTCACCAACTAGGAACTGTCAAAATCTATTTACTCTTGCTGATATAGTACACATCACGTCACGTATCCTCACCAACTAGGAACCGTCAAAATCTATTTACTCTTGCTGTTATAGTACACATCACATACGTATCCTCACCAACTAGGAACCGTCAAAATCTATTTACCCTTGCTGATATCCCACACATCACATATCCTCATACATCGGGTGTTACTCATGCCTTCTCACTCAAAAATGCGCTACAAGGTATTTCATGTGATTGCTTGTACACAGTGAGGCCCCTGAAGCAAGAGCATAACTGCTGATGCAGCAGCGTCTCGTAGTTGACTTGCGACGCAGCAGGGTAGAGGGTATCCTAGTGGCCTCTGCAGAAAGCCATGCCGGTCTGGCACGGTCTCCTCCGCTGCCCCCCCCCCCCCCCCCCCCACGACAGGTGGCCTGTGGTTTCCGCCCGCCTCGGTCGCCTCTCATGTTTCGGGGAGGGGGACTGAGCTGAGGGCAGGGGTCCTAACCGCGACACACGTGCTGGCTTCCTGCCACATCACTTCATTTAGGATATTGCACCGATCCTGCACGTACTAGCGAAAGTAGACTAATAAAAAAGTTATCTTGTTACTCATTTCTCAAATCTTTATACAGCGTAATTACAAAACCCATGAAACTTTAAAAAGTCGGTATAGGTAAACATTGAAAAAATAGGTATAGATAAATTTTATGTTAGTTTTTCTCCAGAAGTTTGATAAACACAACAGATACACGTAACAGGAGACTTTCGTCATCAATAATATAGTCTTCTTCGCTATTTACAACAGTCTGCCGATGCTGGTCTGACTTTTCGATTCCGTGACTGTAGAAATTACATACTTTTGGGCGAAGAACTTCGTCGAGAAATATTCGGAGCTCATTTTCATCCGAAAAGGAAGTTCGCTGAAGGCTGTTCGATAGAGAGCGGAAAGACTGAAAATCCGAGGGGAATATAGTGGATGCGGAATGACTTCTGAGCCCAACTCCTTTACGGTGCTTTTTCTCAGTCTAGTAGTCGATAAAGTTATCTGTCTACTATCTTTGTCCCACTGGTTTAAACTTCACACTAGTTTCTGCCCGCCATCAACGTGGAGCACTTGTTGATCTCACCGCGGACTTCTAGACTGAGCCACAAACAACTGATTTCATCAAAGTGTACGGGCCTGAAGATGGCGTTGACGCAGCGCCGAAACTAGTAAATAAAAAATCTTAAGTACAGCTGGAGGAATTTTATTTCAATAAAAATTACACCACCTGTGTCCCACCTTCATCCAGTTTAAATATGGATGTACGAAGAAACAATTTTCTTGCCGTGCTCTAACCAATAGTACCATTCCCATACACGGCGCAAATGTTTCTGTCTAGCTCCACTGTTGTCTCCCTTCTTTTGAACTCAAAGAGAAGATTATGTAAAATTTTCTGATTTCTTCACTTGCCACTCCGTTTTATATCTTCCACATCTCCACTCATTGTTTCCAGATGACAAAATAACAATATGTAAACTAAAGCAGCAACAGTGAATTACAAATAAAAAGTAACTATCGATAAATAACCTCATGGCAACCAGGACATCAAAAACATAAAGCATGAAAAACATAGATCCTACGAACTTATACTCCAATATCAATAGCTAAACTAAACATGACAATTGCTACAATACTATGAAAGACAAAGTGTCAAAATTTTCTTATGAATCTGGTGCCGGTACGGCGGTTTGGAAAGCAGTTAACAGGGGCGACATCAACCGCAGAGTCTTAACGGGTTGGGTTGATTTAGGGGAAGAGACCAAACAGCGAGGTCATCCGTCTCATTGGTTCAGGGAAGGATGGGTAAGGAAGCCGGCCGTACCCTATCGAAGGAACTATCCTGGCATTTGACTGAAGCGATTTAGGTAGATTACGGAAAACCCAAATCAGGATGACCGGAGGAGGGATTGAACCGTCGTCCTCTCGAATAAGAGCCCAGTGTGCTAACCACTGCGCCACTTTGTTCGGTGAGGGTTAATGATGGTGGAAAATGAAGAGGAGGCGTTTTGTATGCTGTAATTTGTCACTTGCCAATCGGTAGTAAGCGTGCAAGGAGATTTCCGTTGCAAGTTTCACAGGACACCACCAGTTTACAACAGCACAGTGAAGAGATACTAGAAATTCCAGGACGATAGTTGTTTGTGAGATTAAAACGTTCGGGCCGATCACGTGTTAGAAGAGACAGTGGACCGTGTGACAGACGTGATATTGAGAAGTTCCACAAAGTGCAGAACTGAACACGCATCAGCCAACAGTGTGGAAAACGCTTCATAAAATGTTGAAGAGCGGAGCTGTACAGAATGCAGATCTTTCTAGGCATATGTCATGACGACAAATTGCGCGGTCTGCAGTTCTTCATTCATATACAGACCACATTGAAAATGACGACTTCGCAAGCTAATTAATCTTCAGTGACGAAGCAACTTTCCGTCTTTCGTGAAAGATTGACCAAACACAACACACGCATATGATGGAAAGAAATCCACATGCAACTGTCGAAGGCATCCGGGATAGATGCACGTATAAGACGGTGTCCAGTGGAATTTGCACCCAGTGAAATTTGCGGCTAGTGAAATCTGTACCCAGGAAACGCCTAGAAAAGGTCCATTACTGTTCCTGCCCGATCTCCGCAACTTGCCTGGCAGGCAGAAGAGCAGAGGGCTCTTACGTAGTGTACCGATGAACACACGTGGAGTGCTCGAACCCTAATGCCAAATTTTTTACACTGGGAAGTAAACATAATTCGTTTTAGTTTCTGTCGGACGCAATAATGTGGGCTCTGAACACTATGGGACTTACCAGCTATGGTCCTCCAGAACTTAGAACTACTTAAACTGACTAACCTAAGGACATCACACAACACCCAGTCATCACGAGGCAGAGAAATTCCCGCCGGGAATCGAAGCCGGGAACCCGGGCGCGGGAAGCGAGAACGCTACCGCACGACCACGAGTTGCGGACGGACGCAATAATGTTTTTACTTACAACGGTATCTTCAGAAACTACAGCAGAAAAATAAACAAAATTACAAACACAAATTTTCAAAATCTGTATGCCTTCTGTCTGATAAAAGATACTTTAACATAAATATAAAATAAAATATGGTCCAGGCGTGGATCACCATATGGTATACGTAATGTACATAAGACGTGTTGTTAAATTAACTAAGAGGCCATGGAGGGTTATGCATCTGTATATGTACAGAATATATATAAATATACCATAACACCTATATATTGCTTCTCCTCTTATTCTAGCTAAATGGCATATACGTAAGCATATAAATTGGACGTTAAGTACATATTTTGAAAGGACAGAGTACATGTCTTCAAGTACGTTGCGTAACAACAAATAAACAAAAATACTAAGCTGGCAATGCACAACGGTTTTTCACATTAGGACACAGTGTGTTTCATAATAGAAGTAAAAGTATTGTTTAAATTTAAGTCAACTAGAAACATTGCAATTTTCATATGTAAGAGGGCATATCGTAGAACCGTATCTCGAGCACATATAATATCTCTCTTTATTTGTCTGGAGTTTTCAAGCAAGAGACTTCAAAAATCAGACTGCGTGACGAATACCTTTTTTGTTTGCTCACTCAGAGTCCTATGTGTACTCACGCAGTTCCTTCCGGTCAATACTTTGTAGCAGACAATACAGGTTCTAACAATGCTTATAAGGTCAATGGCTCGTATGTGAAAGACGGCTTTATTCTCGACGCTACGTTGGTAATACGTAAGTGTTAACTGCTTATTGTATCGGCGACAATATGCTTGGGGTATTAGTAACCAGCTAATTCGGGAATTAACACCAGGTCTACGACGGACGCTCCTGGAAGTTTATGTACAACTACGCTGAAAGTCTGCGGTGTCGGACATTGAACTCTTCTGTAATCTTAGTGAGTGTTCCTGTCTGTAATCATCCAAGCTACATCGTCAACTGAACACATTCGGCTGCTCTAAGTAAATGGTCAAAAGCTGGCAATATGCCCATTGTTCCCAATGAGACAAAAAAAACTTCATCATTCGGTTACACAACCCATTCGAAAGCAGTCTTCACAGTCACGTTGCAAACGCTATCCATGTAACGTACTTTGGGGGGCCAAAGAGAAGTTCTCTGGGGATTTCAAGAATCAGGGTAAGTTCTACTTTAAAGCAACAAATCACTCACTTTGAGTGAGAATGAAGAGACGAGAAAACATGTGTTTTATACGTTTGAACCTTGTAGTATGTGTTGGTTCATTATTGTCTTAAACGTCTGGTTTAAAACACACGTCTTATAATTCCGAATACAATTTGGAAACAAACTGTGGGAAAGAACTTGCTTTTCATCATTTAATATTACACTTGATTTTATGAAAGTTCCGTTCAGTATGTAGTATCTATAGTAGCAACAAACTTTGTGTTGTTAACTGTGGATATAAACACGTCTAACAACCACATATGTTTGGCTATTCCTCTGAAAGTGATTTCACCAAACAACGTGTGATGGCAAAATTATACGGAAATAAGCCTTTAGTACAAGTCTTGCCTTAGTGGTTTGAGTATTAATGTGAGATTTTGTACTCAGCGCTCTCTCTGAACCATCAAAAACTACGCTTACTGACCGACAGTACTCTCAACATAATTTCTTAACATGCAATATGATCGAAAATCGTTCTAAGAACTCATGCACTATGGAAGTGTCCGTAAACACTCTCTCTTCCTTCACTACCCTCTGTCGTTGTATTGGTGACTAAGGCTGAGGAATAAAACCTTGATACACGTCCTATGGTGATTAATGAAAGGTATTAATAATTTACGTTAATAATATCATTTATGTCCGCTATGGGGATAAATTCTGTTTTTAATTCTCTGAGCGGTCAGCGCCGCTGACTGTCATGCTGATAGAAGAGCTACGCAAGATGCAGTGAAGAGCGCCAACTTTCGCTATGGGTCTGTTTTGTCGACCCGAGAGCGTTACAGAGATGTGGTCCATTGGCAGACGTTACAAGAGTGGTGTTGCGCAGCGTTGAGAGGGTTGCTATTGAAATTCCGAGAGAACACTTTCCAGGACCCTCTTATATCTTGCGTAACGAACACGACGAGAAATTTCGAGAAATTAGAGGAAATTAGAGCCAATCGTTCTTCCCACACACCATTCGCGACTGGAACAGGATACAGGGAGATCAGTTAGTGCTACGAGATGTACCCTCGGCAACACACCATTAGCTGGCTTGCGGAGTACGATGTGGATGTAGAAATAGCAATCACACATACGTGCGCGTGCAAACACACTAGCGTGCACACACACACACACACACACACACACACACACACACACACACACACACAAAGAAAATGGTTCAAATGGCTCTGAGCACTATGGGACTTAACTTCTAAGGTCATCAGTCCCCTAGGACTTAGAACTACTTAAACCCAACTAACCTAAGGACATCACACACATCCATGCTCGAGGCAGGATTCGAACCTGCGACCGTAACGGTCTCCCGGTTCCAGACTAAAGCGCCTAGAACCGCTCGGCCACTCCGGCCGTCCCAGGAAGGACTGCAAGCAGCCTGTTGTTACAGAAGATCTCTGTCGACCAGGGAAGCCAGCAATTCCAGCCTGCTAAACAAACACAGCAAGGGAGATGTTTGTTTGGATCTGCTAGGAGAAACATAAGTTCGTTGACGCTCTCGCTGTTGCTCGCATGTCAGAACTGGGTGGCACTCAACAGGCCTCGGTCTTCAAAAGCGTCTGAATTGACGCCATGAGACGCCTTTCAGTGACTAGGGTCATCGGTCTGACTCTCAAAAATATTTACATTTCGCATCTGGCTCAGCCAGAGTACTTTTTCTAGCGGTGCTGGTTATGTTAGAAGGCTACGCTCGGTATTCCTGGGCTGCGTGGTCGCCCCAGCGCTTGCCCTCCGCACCGAAAGCGTTCACTGCGAGTCGCGCAGCTGTTGAGCGAGGTGGACAGACACTCGAGCCGCTCAGATGAAACTCAAACACGGGCCGAGCAGCTGCTGCCCCCGTGCCTGCCGCCGAAACACCAGCGGCCAGTTCCGGCCCCACGGACGTCCATTACGCGGCTGTCGCTCGCTGTTTGTACGCGTCAACGGTACGCCTCACGCTTCCGCTCCCTCTGTCCATTTCAAACGTCCCAATAACTGCCCTTTTAATTGATGTTGCCTCATTTTCTTTTCATCTCCATTGCTGTTGCCTGTTTTCTTCTGTCTTCATCCATAACGGTTGGCTACCAATATAAGATGATCTTTTTTACTGTTTTCGTGTTTCTTCAACTCCGGTCGAACAATATAGGGTCTGTTTTACACTATCAAATATCATTGGTTGCCTACAATCTACGAGAATCTTTTTCCCTGCTTAGGGTTTTTTCAACTCCGCTCGAACAACATAAGGTCTGTATAACAATACCAAATTTCACAATTAATAAAATATTCCGGGCTATTATGCCATACTCGAGGGAATTTCACTTTAAAACTCGACGTTTCTTCCCCGTCTGCGGAAGACATTTTCAAGGGGGATCGTGGCTTTGTTGGATGTCCGATTCACGCCCTGGCTCGCTACTGAATCTGACATTCAACAAAGCTACACATGTAAACGTCGCAAAATATATTTATGTGAATAAACGTACTGGAAAATGAGAATAAATTCGTGAAATGCCTTGTGTTAAGTATGAAAAAACTAGTATCTGGTGCAGTTTTTATTATTTAAATAATAGAAAACTTCCTTTTTTAACTATTTTCGAGTTATTTTTAGTTCATCTTCTGTTCTCATTATCATATTTTCACTCTGCAGCAAATTAAAACTGTGTGCCGGAGCGAGTCTCGACCTCGGGAACTTTGCCTTTCGCCGGCAAGTGCTCTACCAACTGCGCTACCCAAGCACAACTCACGCCCTCTCCTCACAGCTGTACGTCTGCCAGTACCTCACCTCCTACCTTCCAAACTTTACAGAAGCTCGCCTGCAAACCTTGCGGAACTAACACTGCTGAAAGAAAGTATATTGCAGAGACATGGCTTAGCCACAGCCTGGGGGATGTTTCCAGAATGAGATTTTCACTCTGCAGTTTAGTGTGGGCTGATATGAAACTTCCTAGCAGATTAAAACTGTGTGCCACACCGAGACTCCGAAATACACTCCTGGAAATGGAAAATAGAACACATTGACACCGGTGTGTCAGACCCACCATACTTGCTCCGGACATTGCGAGAGGGCTGTACAAGCAATGATCACACGCACGGCACAGCGGACACACCAGGAACCGCGGTGTTGGCCGTCGAATGGCGCTAGCTGCGCAGCATTTGCGCACCGCCGCCGTCAGTGTCAGTCAGTTTGCCGTGGCATACGGAGCTCCATCGCAGTCTTTAACACTGGCAGCTTTCCGCGACAGCGTGGAGGTGAACCGTATGTGCAGTTGACGGACTTTGAGCGAGGGCGTATAGTGGGCATGCGGGAGGCCGGGTGGACGTACCGCCGAATTGCTCAACATGTGGGGCGTGAGGTCTCCACAGTACATCGATGTTGTCGCCAGTGGTCGGCGGAAGGTGCACGTGCCCGTCGACCAGGGACCAGACCGCAGCGACGCACGGATGCACGCCAAGACTGTAGGATCCTACGCAGTGCCGTAGGGGACCGCACCGCCACTTCCCAGCAAATTAGGGACACTGTTGCTCCTAGGGTATCGGCGAGGACCATTCGCAACCGTCTGCATGAAGCTGGGCTACGGTCCCGCACACCGTTAGGCCGTCTTCCGCTCACGCCCCAACATCGTGCAGCCCGCCTCCAGTGGTGTCGCGACAGGCGTGAATGGAGGGACGAATGGAGACGTGTCGTCTTCAGCGATGAGAGTCGCTTCTGCCTTGGTGCCAATGATGGTCGTATGCGTGTTTGGCGCCGTGCAGGTGAGCGCCACAATCAGGACTGCATACGACCGAGGCACACAGGGCCAACACCCGGCATCATGGTGTGGGGAGCGATCTCCTACACTGGCCGTACACCTCTGGTGATCGTCGAGGGGACACTGAATAGTGCACGGTACATCCAAACCGTCATCGAACCCATCGTTCTACCATTCCTAGACCGGCAAGGGAACTTGCTGTTCCAAGAGGACAATGCACGTCCGCATGTATCCCGTGCCACCCAACGTGCTCTAGAGGGTTTAAGTCAACTACCCTGGCCAGCAAGATCTACGGATCTGTCCCCCATTGAGCATGTTTGGGACTGGATGAAGCGTAGTCTCACGCGGTCTGCACGTCCAGCACGAACGCTGGTCCAACTGAGGCGCCAGGTGGAAATGGCATGGCAAGCCGTTCCACACGACTACATCCAGCTTCTCTACTATCGTCTCCATGGGAGAATTGCAGCCTGCATTGCTGCGAAAGGTGGATATACACTGTACTAGTGCCGACATTGTGCATGCTCTGTTGCCTGTGTCTATGTGGCTGTGGTTCTGTCAGTGTGATCATGTGATGTATCTGACCCCAGGAATGTGTCAATAAAGTTTCCCCTTCCTGGGACAATGAATTCACGGTGTTCTTATTTCAATTTCCAGGAGTGTATATAGGGTGTTCAGAAAATGTCTGAAACGCTTGTAGGGATGTTGCGGGGCAGATTTTACTGAGACATAAACGTTAAGAAAAAAATTCGATACTTTGTGCCGTTTCCGAGTTATTTGGCACTGAAGTCAGTCAATCAGGTCATCGCGCACGCAAGTTCAGGTTTCAGCTAACCAAACAAAGCACGCGTTGGGCGACACCGCCCCTGGCAGGCCGTTTGAATGTGATCGGGTGACGCCTCGATTGGCTACTTTCACTGCTGTATAACTCGAAAATAGCTCAACGTATCTAATTTTTTTCTAAACATGTATGTCTCAACACAGCCTGCTCTACAACATCCCTAGAACCGTTTCAGACCTTTTTTGACCACCCTATATATATGTGTGTGTATTAGAATATACTCTTCGAATACATTGCTCAAACTCTTCTAACGTAGAAGAGCCAGAAAAGTAAGATTCGTCTATACATGCTTTTGCGTAAGCAGTACGCGTAAGTTTGCGGCGCGAGCTGAAAATAGCCGTAACTGCGGAGCCGTTGAAAACAGAACATATGTTTGCATGATATTTCCCGTGAAGAGCAGTCCGTAATATCTGCAAGTGATTTACGCTAGTGATTCAGTAAGGAACAGATTTTCAAAAGCATCACGTATGTAACGAAAAAAAACCTTGAAATAACACAGTTTACAGTAATATTTTCTGTGATGTTACACCTCTCCCCTTAAGAAACTCAACGAATGCACGTACTAAGATAGAGCAGGAAACAAAATGAAAGGACTGCACAAAACTCGGCGTCGTATGCGAGCGTAAAAGGGAACTGCGACCGGTGTAGGTGGCGGAATGTGAGCCTTTTAGAATAATGACGCAAAGCTTTTTGGAAAGGTGACGTGAAATGTAATGAAAAAGTTGTGTACATGAAATATTAAATCCGTATGCAAATGGCGCAGGCAAAGAGAGCTTCCCCAGTTGCTCGCGGACCTTTTTGCCGCAGACGGAAGCCGGAAGCCAAAGAGGAATTACTCGAGCCGTCGAGATTAAAGGGGCCATAACTCTAGCCACCGGCCTCAAACACCTGGTGCTCGCCGAAAACGCCACAGGCAAACGGATTAGCTTTCTGGCCCTGAGGGCCCAAGGGCGGGACATTGCCCCAAGGGATGAATCTTTCAGCCGGCACTGGAGACATCCTCGCTTTAAAAGACGTCCGAAGTAAGGGCGAAAGGAAAGCTTCCAACTGTGTCTACTCTACCAACGAAAGCTCATTATTTTCCTTAAAGAAACCAAATACCGGCACAACTTGTTGCCTCAGAAACTTGGACACATCTTAACTTGTACTACACGTGTTGTTTTTCACAAAGGCTTGTTAAGGTGTTTAGTAAATGGAGTGGGTACCTTCTTATGCTCATAGTTTTTAGAGTTCCGTACATTATTCGGTATAAATGGAAATATTATAGTATCACTTTTTTGTCCGTCTCTCTGTCGGTCTGTCTCTGTCCGACTGTTAAAAACCGTTTGTCTCGTGAACGTGTAGACGTAACAAGTTGGAATTTATGTCACATACTAAAGTGCAAAAACTGAAGTGATATCAGGTGTTCCCCAGGGAAGCGTCCTGGGACCTCTACTGTTCCTGATCTATATAAATGACCTGGGTGACAATCTGAGCAGTTCTCTTAGACTGTTCGCAAATGATGCTGTAATTTACCGTCTAGTAAGGTCATCCGAAGACCAGTATCAGTTCCAAAGCGATTTAGAAAAGATTGCTGTATGGTGTGTCAGGTGGCAGTTGACGCTAAATAACGAAAAGTGTGAGATGATCCACATGAGTTCCAAAAGAAATCCGTTGGAATTCGATTACTCGATAAATAGTACAATTCTCAAGGCTGTCAATTCAACTAAGTACCTGGGTGTTAAAATTACGAACAACTTCAGTTGGAAGGACCACATAGATAATATTGTCGGGAAGGCGAGCCAAAGGTTGCGTTTCATTGGCAGGACACTTAGAAGATGCAACAAGTCCACTAAAGAGACAGCTTACACTACACTCGTTCGTCCTCTGTTAGAATATTGCTGCGCGGTGTGGGATCCTTACCAGGTGGGATTGACGGAGGACATCGAAAGGGTGCAAAAAAGGGCAGCTCGTTTTGTATTATCACGTTATAGGGGAGAAAGTGTGGCAGATATGATACACGAGTTGGGATGGAAGTCATTACAGCATAGACGTTTTTCGTCGCGGCGAGACCTTTTTACGAAATTTCAGTCACCAACTTTCTCTTCCGAATGCGAAAATATTTTATTGAGCCCAACCTACATAGGTAGGAATGATCATCAAAATAAAATAAGAGAAATCAGAGCTCGAACAGAAAGGTTTAGGTGTTCGTTTTCCCGCTCGCTGTTAGGGAGTGGAATAGTAGAGAGATAGTATGATTGTGGTTCGATGAACCCTCTGCCAAGCACTTAAATGTGAACTGCAGAGTAGTCATGTAGATGTAGATGTAGATGTAGAACTCTTAGCGGTATAATAAACGTAAGCTTCTAAGACAGTTCAGTCAAAAGGTACAGCCATTTATGTAACATTTTTATACTTTGAAATTCTCTCATCATAGCCGCGCGGTGTAGCCACGGGATCTGATGCGCCTTGTCACGGTCAGAGGTTCAAAAAAATGGTTCAAATAGCTCTGAGCGCTATGGAACTTAACTTCTGAGGTCATCAGTCCCCTAGAAGTTAGAACTACTTAAACCTAACTAACCTAAGGATATCATCCACATCCATGCCCGAGGCAGGATTGGAACCTGCGACCGTAGCGGTCGCGCGGTTCCAGACTGTAGCGCCTAGAACCGCTCGGGCACCCAGGCCTGCGGTCAGAGGTTCGAGTCCCCGCTACGGCATGGGTCTGTGTGTCGTCCTTAGCGTAAGTTCGTTTCAGTTACATTAAATAGATCGTAAGCCTACGTACCGATGATCGCAGTAGTTTGGTACGTTAGGAAAATTTCCAATTTTCTACTATCACAAACTATAGGTTATGTTATGTTAACTGTGGACCTAGAAACGACGGAGAGGCTCCGTCCCCGCCGCAGCCGCAATGGTCCGCAACCCCAACGACTACCGCGGTCCACTTCACCCCTCCGCCGCTCCACACTGGACCCAGGGTTATTGTGCGGTTCGGCCCCCGGTGGATCCCTCAGGGAACGTCTGACACCAGACGAGTGTAACCCCTATGTTCGCGTAGTATAGTAATGGTGGTGTACGCGTACGTGGAGAACTTGTTTCTTCGTGGAGAACCCCATCGGATCCCCCCCCCCCTTCCCTCCCTCTCAAAAAAAAAAAAAAAATGGCTCTTAGCACTATGGGACTCAACTGCTGTGGTCATTAGTCCCCTAGAACTTAGAACTACTTAAACCTAACCAACCCAAGGACATCACACACATCCAAGCCCGAGGCAGGATTCGAACCTGCGACCGTAGCAGTCGCACGGTTCCGGACTGCGCGCCTAGAGCCGCGAGACCACCGCGGCCGGCCCCTCCCTCTCCCGCCGCTCTCTGAGATTGTACAGGGGACAATCATGTTCTAAAATTGGGCTGCGTATCGAACTACTGTCTGCTCTCTAGGGCAGAGAACGAGGAAAAGTAAGAATACGGCACCTTGAGTACAGCAGTGACCTTGCCTAAACGAGTGGGTAGCACTGTAACGTCTCGTACCGAGTGGTATCGAACGCCGTTGAAGTAGCTGCGTTGAGTGATCTGTAGCACTCAAACCGTCGACCTGACGACGTTGCCGAACTATGCACGTGCTGATTGAAGCTAAATGGTGTTAAAGCGTATCTGGTTCAGCGGCATTAAACTGACAGACGCCACACTGCCTCAGACGGCACGGGTACTTCAGGAGACCCTTTGTGTGTGTAGTCGCGCTGGCAGCCTTGGTTGGTGGGGCTGTTTAACATTCCGGCCTGCTCCTCTGACGCTGTGTCTCATGCATGAGCTTCGAGAGCTGATTCACAAACAGTTTGCGGACTGTTACGTTGAAAGATACTGAGACGCTGTTGGCAAAAATTCTCTCGCTGTTTTCAGCAACACAATTCATTTGGACTTTGCTGAATCTTAAATTATGTATGGGAACTGCGAATGCAGTCAATAGACTACAGTGGGAGCTATTCAAATTCTGACGGTTGGAAATACATTCAGCACCAAGGAGTACAGAGACTGCTTCTTTCTACCATCTATGATAAATATTCGTAGAACGGGTGACCCGTAAGCACTTTCCTTCTCACAGTACAGAAAGATAGAAATCTCGAATGCCTTTCGCATTTTCTTAAATTACAATGTGAACGGAGGGAAAAGCTGACAGAGACTGGAAAGTATACTATTTGTTCACTTTAGGGACAACTGGATGACTTTCTTTATTGATTACTGCACCGTAACGAAGCAAACAAAAAATCTAACTCATGTTATTGTTAACAGCTGCCAGTTAGATGATGCCTTTAGGTGTTATTTAAATTAATTTGTTTGATGTATGAGAATATTAGTGCTCTGCATTCATTTCATAAAATAATAATTCCAGAGAGGTATGTATGCTATAAAACAGTTTATCTCTGCCATCAATACAGGTACCTTGCTCACCTTTACCAAAGATTATTTTATGCAGTTACGAATGATTTTTGCCTGAAAACTCATCTTCAGTACTTTTCTAAGTGAATATTTCTATTTTTTAAATAACCGAGAATGAACTCTGTATTCTTTTTGCTTGTATAATCTTCTTCTGAAGATCTCTAGCCCTTAGTTCCTTGTATACCTACTCAGCTGCTGGTTTCCACGCTCTGCAAGCAATACTAATATGTATCTCTTTCTATTTCAGGTATGTCTTCCTTGAAATGACTTGCCGAGGATTCCTTGCATGACTGTAAGTTCAACACCTTGTCTTTTTGGTTATTCAGATTACAAACACATGTCTTTTGTTATGTATTTGGCATCTGAAAATATTTCTGTGATCCTCAACATTTTTATATCGGCATGGACGTTATTTATTTAGTCGTGTCCAAGCCATAGACAACCCACGTATTACATACACACACAAATACAAATAGAATTCACATATGTATAAATAAAACAAATCCAAAATGGGGAGTCACATTACAATATAAAGACAAACATAGTATATGTATCATATCACGTCCCGCCAAAATTCAGCGCATTTAACTGCCACTGCCGTAGCGTTTGCCAGATCTTCTTTCCTGCACACTTGCCCCATATTGCTGCACTCCAGGAGGTGGTCCGTTGTTTGGGTCTGCCCGCACTGGCACGTGTCCGTCAATTCTCGGTCTCCCCATTCTCACATGTTTACGTTGCACCTGCCCACCCCAGTTCGAAGGCGGTTGAGGGTTCTCCATAGTGGCCATTTTAGTTCATTTCCAGAGGCCAATTGTTCGTTGGGTGAGATTAGAGGAGCCTGATCTCCCGTAGGCAGTGTTGATTGCCATTTTGACAATCTGGCCTTTTGTTTTGAGGTTTCGAGCGGTTGAACTGAGATGAGGAAACTCCGTCTTGATTTTAGACGTGTGTGTGGAGGGTTTTGTCGGAAGAGAGGACGGCGCTGGTCGCGCAGCTGCTTGAGGCGCTCTACTTCGCTTGCTATAGCTGGTCTGATGTTGGGTGGAGCTACGGCACTAAGCAAATAAAGTTGGCTGACCGGGGTGGGTCTTAGGAGTCCCGTGATTACGCGACAGACATCGTTCAGCAGAGGATCCACTCGTTTCGCATGCGCTGATCTTTCCCAAACTGGGGCAGCGTTTACAGCAACCGAGTAGCAGAGTGCAAGTGCCGGCGTGCGTAAAGGATGTGGGTCGGCACCCCATTTTGTGGAGGTGAGCTTACTCAGGGGGTTGTTTCTTGTTGATAGTTTGCTCCTGACGTTGGCTACATGATGTAAGTAAGTGTGCGATCAAGGGTGACGCCTAAATAACAAGGAGTGCTGCTGAACGCGATCCGTTGGTTGTTCCACGTGATGTTTAGGGTATGTTTGGCGTCTCGGTTTCGAAGATGGAATAGGTAGGATAATGTTTTTACTGCGTTCGGGCGTAGGAAGTTGGCTTCGTAGTATGGCGTTAGACCGTTGAGGGCATTCGTAAGGCTAATTTCTATGTCATTAAAGTTCCGACCCTGCACGGCTATTGTAAGATCGTCCGGGTAAGCAAAGCTCCCAGTCCCTGGTGCAACTGGCTGATCATTCACATATACGAGGGTCGGTCAAAAAGTAATGCCTCCCATTTTTTTCTACTTAAAAAAATTAAGTCAAGTGAAAAATTTGAATTTGGCGCCATTCCTCAAACCTTCTTTTGCAATCCACTGCAGTAGTAACTTTCTGTGTCAACAGGTGGCAGCACAGCAGAAGTTTGTAAGATGGCCGACATCGATGATCGTTTGAGACAGCGTTGTGTGATTGAATTCTTGAACGCAGAAGGTGAAACGCCCATACACATTCATGAAAGACTGAAGAAGGTGTATGGTGTTGTGACAGTGGATGTCAGCACTGTTAGACGATGGGTTCGTCGTTGTAAGGAAGCTGAAGGGCATACACCGTTGACTGACGAAAAGCGGAGCGGCAGGCCGGTGAGTGCAGTGACTCCACACAACATTCAGCAAGTTGATGACATCATTCGTGGTGACCGTCGGGTGACTGCAGATGAAGTGTGTCGCATTATTTCTCTTAGTAAAGGCAGTGTGATCACGATTATGGCAGATGTTCTTCTTTTGCATGACAATGCAAGACCACACACCAGTCGTCACACCTCTGACGAGATTGTCAAAATTGGATGGGAAGTTTTGCCTCATCCCCCATACAGCCCTGACCTGGCACCATCAGACTTCCATCTGTTCGGGCCACTAAAAGAAGCTCATCGTGGGATTAATTTTGAAGATGAGGAGGCCGTCAAAACATCCGTGCGTCAATGGTTTAGGAAGCAGAGTTGTGATTTTTACCGTGCTGGGATACATGCCCTTGTTCAAAGATGGACCAAAACTGTAGAGATGGTCGGAGATTACATTGAAAAATGACAAAATGATCCTCAATGTTGTGGTTTTCAACCTATGTAATTGCATTTAAATTTCCTGACAATTAAACGTAGAAAAAAAATAGGAGGCATTACTTTTTGACTGACCCTCGTATGTTGAAAAGAGTGGGTGCGAGGACACTGCCTTGGGGTAGTACATTTTTCTGGAGACGCCATTGGCTTCGCTTCCCTCCTAGGTTTACGATGAACCGTCTTTTGCTGAGAAGTGTTGATATAATTTGTATCAGTCCGAAATCATTAGTCATAGCGTATATTTTAGTGAGCAGCAGTTTGTGATTTACTGTGTCGAATGCGGATGAGAGGTTGACAAGTACGGCTCTAGTAATTAGAGGGTTCTCGTACCCATGCTCTATGAATTGGGTAAGATTCAAGACCTGTCCAGTGCAAGTTTTCCCAGGGCGAAACCCCGCCTGTTCCGGAATTATCTGATGATCAATATTAGGCACAAGTCGATTCAATAGCATGCGCTCGAACACCTTGTACAAGCAGCAAAGTAATGTTACCGGTCTGAAATTTTTTGGCTCGTCCAATGGTTTGCGGGTTTTAGAATGGATATGACTTTGCCTTTCTCCAGATTTTCGGGATGTTGTTCAGCCGGATGCAGGTACTGAAAAGTAGGAGCAGCCAGTTTCCGCGTACTCCCCAAATTTAAGGATCTGTTCATTCCTAAGGTCGTCTAGCACTGCTGCTTTGCCAGGTTTCAGAGATTTAAGTGCGGACTCCAGCTCTTCGATGGTAAATAGACGGATGTAGTAGTTCGTGTCACTGTAGCCACTTCTTATTGGGATGGTTTTTGCTGGAGTCTTCGTTTTCCCGTTAAGAACGAGTTGGTGCGCCATTTGGTTGGCTGTTACTCTTGGTGCTTCCGTTTGCTGCTTAGGGTCATTATTTAGCTTCTTAATTGTCTTCCAGGCAATCCGGCTAGAATGTTTCATGTCTACACATTCAATCAGATGTAGCCATTCTTCTCGGCGCTTCTTGATTAGCTGGTCGGTAAGTGCATTTGCAAGTACAGGAGTCCACAGCAGAAGCGCCCACGTCGCGGCCCTGGGAGGACTACTTATAGTCCTGCTGCTTCTGCTACCACCAAGGTATGGAGGTGAATGGACGTTACTAGGGAGAAAATAATAACACGACACTGATTAGTAAATAAGGGAGCACTAGATCATGTTAAATATAACGCACACTCAAGGCCTCTACCTGTGTCAGTAATGAATTACCTCATTGAACAGTTGAAATCAATAAAGATATAAACATAGTGCAGATCTGGAAGTGAATAGGATACAGTCATCCATGTGGTACGTCATCTTTTATGTACGTAAGATAGAGTTTATGCATGTATATATGTCCAGGATCTCCTCCTAAACCCTTGAATCGATTTCAGCAAAATTTGGCACAAAAACAATAGGCCTCGCGAATATGAGCACTGTGAAGGCTACAACTTCCTAATTCCAATAGCAGTGGAGACATGGGAAAATGTGTTTCTACTGCCCCTGCAAATGGTATGCCCTCACAATAGGTATGTTGTGCACGAACAGCATTGGCCTGTCAAATCAACCTGCTCTGCAGCACCATCTAAATTTCAGGGGCAAGAAGTGGTTTTCTGGACCCCAATGTGTTAGGTTGCCCAGTGTGACAGGTGTGTTGTGATGGAGTAGTATCGGCCAGTTTTATCCAGCTGCTTTGCGTGCCAGCCTGTACATCATGGACACACAAATTCTTTCTGAGCCCATAAAGTGTGGCCTGACCTGCATAACAGGGATGTTTTGGGGGTATTATTAGCCTACTTCGTTGAACTGTATTGCAGAGACTACATGTGCTGATGAGTGTGATGGGACTGGTTGTGATGGATAGAGGGGATGAACTGAATGAGGGATTGAGGATATAGACACAGAGAGGATGGGGGATGCATGAGACAGATGGAAGGTCTACAAGTATAGTGGGTGGGTGTAGAAGGAAGACAGGAAGGCGAAGATAAAAATGGAGGAGATAGAGAGGGAGGATGGGGAGGGTGAGATAAACAGAGAGAGGTAGATGTAGTCACAGAGGAACGGGGCAGAATGAGTCTTAAATATATGTATGATGTTCCAGCATGCTGGAGCAGCTTAGGTAACAACTTCTGTTGTTCAGTAAAACGAAAAACCGGTCCAAGCCGCTAATTTTACGTTTTATCCATTCGATTACTAGTTTCAAGTTGAAACCCATTTTCAAATCATCAGAACATGGTCGAAAATGTCATTTCCGAAGGTGCCAAAAATGTACAATGAACATTTACAGTTCATACATACGGTAATGTAGACATGTGTTGAACACATGCACGAGAGAAGCTGCTAGGAAAGGCTAGTATGTACAATAAAGTCTTCAATTGCAAAATGACCAGTGTGCATTTTCTTTGTGTTTCCATTTGTTCATTGTCAGCTCCAGGATGTTGATGACTAATGTTACCCTGGGTAATTTCACTATATGCTATTATGGGAGAATTAAAGTCACTTTTATGTTACGTTTTTAATAACGTCTTGTTTACATATCTGGTACTTTGTGAAACGTTTTTGAACAGGTCTTGAGGAGAGGAAGTGGGGTGGCTAACAAAAAAATTAGGTTGCTCCTTTAAAATAGATATTACTATTCAAATGCTCAAATTTTTTATTTTGCTTCCGGACAAGAAGTTATTGCAGTTGGCCAAGATAAATGGGACGCTTGTATATACCGTTCCGTGAGATTTTCTTTTTTTTTCCTTCAACTAGCATAACCCAAGTGTTGTTTGCATTGTGTCACCTTCCCATTCTACCCACAAGGAAAAAGATCTCATCCTACAACATCAAGCAGGACAGAATCCGTTTCCTGTAGGATAATAGTCTACATTACTGTACAACAAAAGCTCTAGAGGTTCTTCGAAATTAATAATGTTCTCTATTTTTTTTTTTTTTTGAAAATTTACATCACCGACATACACTTATGCATTTATGCCTGATGACTTGACTCCTAAGTTGAAGCTAATTCTAATCATATGAAACCCTGACTAAAGAGTTTCAAAAAATATTTTGTGACTGCTAGAATTTGTTGCGCTTTGAACTTCTCCACTAGATGTGCTACAGATATCTAGCAACTACTTCGACATGTCACAATATTAATCATATGTTGTAGATTTACGTCCCTAAAACAGGGTCGCTGAGTGTTTTGTAGATTTTTGCATCTGGTTTATAGCTTCACACTTCGGCTTCAGAATCGGTCTGGCAATGGCAGCCAGTTATATCTCTAATATTTTCACTCCTTAACACAATCACTCGTTGGTAATGACTCATAATGTTGCCTTAGGTGAATGGTACATATGTTTCTGTTCTTCATCAATCGCGGAATCTGTCTTGTCGACAAGAGGTCAAACTCAAATAATAACCACTACAGTGTGATGCATGTTTTTGCCATTCAGTAAGTAGACCTACTTGTATGTGAATAAATCGATCAGTGTTAACGAACAAAGCCTGTTTTCATATTTACTAACATTGCAATAGTGTTGTGCGATAAAAGTGAAACACTACCATAAGTAAGATCCTGAACTGTCAAGCTATGCTGTAATATATGAATACTTATGCCGCAGAAAACGCGATCTGCCCACAAATGTTTAACGAGATTGTCACAAACAACACACACACACACACACACACACACACACACACACACACACACAGAAACTCCCCCTCACTCTCTCTCTCTCTCTCTCTCTCTCTCTCTCTCTCTCTCTCTCTCTTAACATAGGAGCAAAATATATTAATTTTGCGTAACTGGATATCTAAGTGGGAGGTTCCCGCTGCAAAGAGAAATGATGTCCGCCCTAAATCATGTACCATTTCCGTGACATTGCCTTCCCTATTTACGATAATACAAAACGTGTTGCCCTTCTTTGAGCTTTCTCGACGTACTCCGTTAACGTAATATAGTAAGGATCCCACACCGCGGAGCAATACTCCAATTGAGGCTGGATAAGCGCAGTGTAGGCAGTCTCTTTAGTTCTGCCAATAAATCACAGTCTTTGGTTCGTCTTCCCCACAACATTTTCTATGTGTCCTTTCCCATTTGAGTTGTTCGTAATTATAATTCCTAGGTATGTAGTTGAATTTACGGCCTTTAGATATGGCTGATTTATCTGCAGCCTACACGGTCACAGAACAATCTGATTCAGACTGTCGACTCGGATCCGAACCAAAGTTCCGCAACTGATCCTGCCGACCACGCTACAGGTGATGAGTTCTTCATGGCTCTTCATGGCCTACGGAAGACCCGCTCCACGTCCAGAAAGGCTCCACCCGGTATCCACTCTCATTGCACTCTGGCTTTCTTCCCGTCCGTAACAGTCATGTCCCTAAGGTCCACATAAAGCGCCTAACACTGGAGCTCCCTACTACCAACAATCCCATCCTCTGAGGCTGACCGGATCTTGCAGACCGAGAGTTTTACTCTGATACAGGACAAGTGACTGCATCTGGTGAAGGGACAGTGTCAGCTATATACAGCACCTGGTGCCTGCTTGTCAAGGAGGCCTTACGTTCGGCTCCACGAGAAGTCTTTCGTCTCCCGCCATCCCAAAGTGTCCTCCCAATCGTCCACAGATGAGGGGTCAAACTCAATGCGAGCAGTGACTGGGCTGGCCAGCGGTGCGGACCGATAGGTGGACTCGTGTGTGGTGTCGTGCTGGACGTCCGTTGGATACCCATGACCAGTCCACAACAGTGATGGCCATCCATTCCAGTTTCAAGCCACGTAACCGAAGCAAATACAGCCTGCAGCTGAGAGCGAAATGTCATTTACTCTGCTCTCATCTGCACTAAGAAATCACAGTCCCTAAAGACCGTGAAAACCTACACTACACAGGCAAACAAACGACTATCGACAAGCACTGCGAAACTCTACTGTGCACACTGCAGAACTGTGTCTGATACACTATGTGATCAAAAGCATCCGGACACCCTCACAAACATACGTTTGCACGCACGCCATATCAGCGACATCATTAGTCATTAGACATTGTGAGAGAGCAGAATGGGGCGCTCCACGGAACTCACGGACTTCGAACGTGGTCAGATGATTGGGTGTCACTTGTGTCATACGTCCGTACCCGAGATTTCCACACTCCTAAACATCCCTAGGTGCACTGTTTCCGATTTGATAGTGAAGTGGAAACGTGAAGGGAGACGTACAGCGCAAAAGCGTACAGGCCGATATCGTCTGTTGACTGACATAGACCGCTGACAGTTGAAGAGGGTCGTAACGTGCAATAAGCAGACATCTATCCAGACCATCACACAAGCTTTCCAGACTGCATCAGGATCACTGGAGTGACGAATCACGGTACACATTGTGGCGATCCGATCGTAGTGTGTGAGTATGGCGAACGCCCGGTGGACGTCATCTGCCAGATTGTCTAGTGTCAACAGTAGACTGCCGCAGCGGCCGCGCGGTTCTAGGCGCTACAGTCTGGAACCGCGCGACTGCTACGGTAGCAGGTTCGACTCCTGCCTCGGCCCTTGGTGTGTGTGATGTCCTTAGGTCAGTTAGGTTTAAGTAGTTCTAAGTTCTAGGGGACTGCTGACCTCAGGTGTCGCATAGTGATCATAGCCATTCGCCAACATTAAAAATCGGAGGCGGTGGTGTTATGGCAGAACTAGCCCTCCTGAAAGAAGGCAGTTTTCCATCTGCCTCGTCGAAAGCGGGCTGGTTCCCTTTATTGCGCCTCAGTTCTCAGTTACATTATGTCGGCGATTGCTGTTGAAACACTTTCTCCACGTGTGCCACTACTCTACCAGGGGAGGGGGGGGGGGGGGCGAACCGCACAACCCTGGGTTCGGTATGGGGCACCGGAGGGGTGAGTGGACTGCTGTAAGCTGTTTTGAGGTTGTTGTGAAAAACTGAGGTCTACGGTGGGGAGAAACTTCTCCGTCGTTTCTACGTCCCCGGTTCAGTACACGACACACACACAATATTCCTTGAAATAAGGTGTCATTCTCACACCCACCCTTTTATCGTCTTTGTTGTTTTGTTAACAATTTCGCCTAAATCAATCACATTAAAACTCTAAAACAATCATTAGTAATAAAAAGCAAGGGAATCACAGCCTCCTATCTTTTATCTTTCAGTTAAGAAATTAGTCTGTTATTGCCATATGTAATCGCTTTCATTCTGATCACACACAAAAGAATGGCTCTTAGTACTATAGGACTTAACTGCTGAGGTCATCAGTCCCCTAGAACTTAGAACTACTTAAACCTAAGTAACCTAAGGACGTCACACACATCCATGCCCGGGGTAGTATTCGAACCTGCGACCGTAGTGGTCGCGCGGTTCCAAATGTAGCGCCTAGAACCGCTCGGCCACTCCGGCCGGCTGATCACACACACACATTTCAGTGTAAAAAAGACTTAATTACTACTGACACTAAATCAAAATATTGAACCCTTGGTGTTTGGTCAAAGACTGGTAGGGGTATAATCATTTTCGCACTAACGTTTCTATTTATATGTCAATTTCCCGGCAACATACTGTTCTAAGGGAAAGATAAAATTGGATTTAATCTCCTTTTACAAGTCATGATTCAAACACTCCAGCCATTGACGATATGTGTACAGAGCAAAGAAGCAGAAGAAAAGAAAGCAGAAAGAAAAAAATTCTCTCATAGTTAGAAATATCGTCAAAGTGGAAAGTCAGAGTACAAGGCATGATAGCTGCGTACTGCTTTACGGTTCCGAAAGCGAAAGACGACGATCCACGGTAGGAGGTAACAGGTCGCCAGTCCAGTTTAAACGGCCTCGTGACGAAGCTGCCTTGGCCTTTGAGGTTTGGCAGACTTAACGCGACACAGACGCAGGGGGCACTTACTCACTGGCTGCTGTTTATAAATGTGAGTGACCGACAGACTTCAAAGCACTCTGTCTCGAATTCTACGGACGTTATCCCAGCCACTCTTTGCTGCAAGTTTCCATTCACGTGTGCCCTGCTCTTTCTCTCTTTTGGCCTTTCGTGCCTTCGAGACAGTATATTACTGTCTTATTTCTCGATATCTAAAATATAATTTCGACAACGAGTAGACATTTTCAAAATATACCTTCTCTTGATAGCGACTGCAAACAAGTGAATATCCGTCCGAAGTCATACACCTTCTAATGAAACAGCTGCTCCCGTCTGCTACTGCCCCGTAACTCTCCATAAGGTGAGCAGGCAGTAGGAAGAACACGGGAAAAGTACCAACATTTTTTGGTATCGAATACTTTCATCTCTATACCGACGTTTTACTCATTACTTTTCAACTGATTCTTTTACTCGTTAACAGTAATACTAATCATCTTTCACCATGCACTGCACAGCTATGCGTATTCATATAATCGTCTCATGCCTCGTGAGACCATTAAAACGTGGCAATTACTGTTGCTGTAATCTGAGCCATTAGAATTATATTGCAGTGATTCTCTTTCCACGTAGAACAGCCACACGAGAGAAGTTTTATATTTGTGAAAAAAGAAAATCAAATTCGCAGGGAACAATAAGGTGGGAAGCCTATAACAAGAATGGTCGGTTAATGGAATTTATCGATCGGAAATTCTTGATATAACCCAGGTACTAAACCGAAAGTTGCTTGGATATGAAATTCATTAAAGCAGTATTTACAGTTTTATTGGCAGCGATATTCCTAGTCATATTCTCTGTTCTGCACCTAACTACGTGTTATCATTAACAACTGTCTAATTGATCTAACTGTGCGGAATTAGTATGAAACTCCGCAGCGAATGAACTGGACTCTAAAATCGAGGAGGTAAAGGACATCCTTTCCTCCTTGCTTTATGTTTCTTTTGCACTGCCAGTCATTAATTGCTTTCATATTTATTCAGCTGCTATTTTAGATAAACTAAAATGTATACTGCAAAAGGAACCAGAAAGCTGTAAGTTTAATTTTCTCTTACGACTTTCAATTAGGGAACCAAACTAGTGTTCCGGACATGTTTGCGAAACGATTCTAAGAGCTACTTGTTTCTTTTTACGTCTGACTGTGAGAAAAGTATTCCTGAAGGAGGTATTTGACAATGTTTCGTAGACGCTATGTGACTCAAACTAAAATGTTAATAGCAACAAACAAAACGCAAAACGTGCGATAATCAGTTGCTGGAAGCAGGATTATTTTATTGCTTTGGAAAAACCTCTAATTTTTATGCAAAAATTGAGAACTTTATCCAATTATAATAACCTTTACCAAATTCAGAAGTGAAAGACTTGTCTTAGAAATTGTCTTATAATTCTGATACATTTTTAGTAGTCTGTTTCCTTAGTAATTATCAGATTTATTTGAATTATTAGTGTAACAATTATTAGTGCAACAGTGATCCTGCTTGGGTTGAAAGCGATAAAAGACATCCATTTCTTTATGATATTTGAGCCCATGTCAACAGCTGATACCACACTGTCAAGTCACATTAATGTAACCACCTGTTAAAATGCTGAACAACCATCTTACCGCTGACGTCAAGGACGAAAGTCAATTATCTTTGTTAATCCCTCATGGACTGTAGGACAACGGCTGGCATGTATTTCTTGATGCAATAATTTACCAACAGCCGTATGTATTGTACAAATTTATTTTATGAACTTCTTATGTGCTACCAGTTTCGGCATTACATTGATGCCATCTTCAGGTACAGACTGTCGCCTGGCCACCAAGAGCGGTTGCATAGCGATTTGATTCACGGATCCAGTTGTATGGCGCCTTCCGTGTATAGCGATTTTACGACTATGACGTTTGGGGCCTGAAGATGGCATCAATGTAATGGTTCAAATGGCTCTGAGCACTATGGGACTTAACAGCTGTGGTCATCAGTCCCCTAGAACTTAGAACTACTTAAACCTAACTAACCTAAGGACATCACACACATCCATGCCCGAGGCAGGATTCGAACCTGCGACCGTAGCAGTCGCACGGTTCCGGACTGCGCGCCAAGAACCGCGAGACCACCGCGGCCGGCCATCAATGTAATGCCGAAACTGGTAGCACATAAGAAGTTCACAAAATAAATTTCTACAATACATACGGCTGTTGGTAAATTATTGCATTAAGAAATTCAGTTAGGTTCTGGAAGTTACCGACAGGGATGTGGGGTTATGGCGACTCCACTTTTGTGGTGCGGTCGCTAGCTACGCTAGGATTCCCGGTTGAGGTCCGTCGCGCCAATAGACCGATCGAAGCGGTCCCACAGATTCTGGGCTGGATTTACATCACGGAAATTTGGTAGCCAGGGGAGTATGATAAACTCATCCTGGTGCTCTTCGAACCACATACGTACCCTGAAAGCTGTGTGACACATTGCTTTATCCTGCTGGTAGGTGCCATCGTGCCGAGGAGAAACCAACTGCACCTGAGGATGGATATGGTCGCCAAGGATGTACCTTTCGGAATGACGAGGTTACCCAGGGAATGTCACGAAAACTTTCTCCAGACCGTAACGGTCCAGATTCTGGCCTGAGCCGATCGACGATTGTTGTAGGGTGTTTGCTTTCAGACGTTTCACAGCTTCCACACCAAAGGTCATCTTTCCGACGGAGCATGAAACGTGAGTCGTCTTAAGAGACCTCGTGTCACCGCTTAGAGGACAACGCCGGTGAACAACAGTCAGTTGTTGGCGCCTGTTGCAGTGGCCCATTCACGGCAGCATCCACATAACAATTGTTGAGGACACACTGTTGCTTCATCTTGGTGGTCAACTGGTCAATAGTTGCACGTCTGTTCGCACGTACACCCCGTCGTTCACCCCTGTCAGCTGTTCCCCGTTTTGCATCACTGTTGCCTCGCCGCCGGCTTTGGGTAGCGCCGTTTTTCCAGGCGCATCATACTTTTAACAACTCAGTCGTTTCGGAAATGCTTCAACCCCTGGCCCAAAAGCCAATGATCATTTCCATTTGGAGATCAGATTAATCGATGTTTTCCGTATTAATACGTCAACGTCAATTGCACTGTTTTCAACGCCCCCCTCCCTCCCCTCCGACACCCTTCATATGGCCTCCACTGATCACGCTGCTATCTACAGTCTGTGAGTCGTTACTGCTCGTTAACGTCGAACATAGTGGTTTGTGTGATACGATGTCTAAGACTTTGCTTCCGCCGTTTTTTCTCGAAGTTCGGGTCTTTATTGTGAAAAATTTACAAAAATATTATGATTCATAGTGTTGCCAATCGCTGCTCACTACATTCTTCCATCTTTCGGGTAGCATACGAAGCCAGTGGCGGAAGAACTGGGCATCTTTTGTGGGGAGCCATGAATTGATTCAATTTTTCACTTGTTCATATGATCGGAAGTGCTGGTCAACCATACTGTATGTCACTGATCGAAAACGATGGTAGTCAGAGAGAGTAATGTATGGAGAACACGGCGGGGGTATAGGACTTCTCATTTCAACGTCTCCATGTATATTTTGATGCGTTTTGCGACATGGGCTAGAGCACTGACCTGGAGCACAATTACCTTTACGTGTATATCTCTGTATTGTGACCGTCTGTGTTTCAGTGCTGGGTTCGAACGCATCAATTGCTGTCGATAATGATGTCCTGTGACTGTTTTCGTCTGTTTCAGTAGCTACGAAAACGTTCTGTCTTCCACCGCCATGCCCGTCTTCGGCATCAAAATCACCGTTCTTACGGCGTTGAAAACATTCTCTGCACGTTCTTCCACTAATAGTTAACTCACCATTGGTCTTACGCAGTATTTTAAGAGCCACAGCCGCAGATTTCTTCATGTTAAAGCAGGAAATTATAACTTTCCTCAAATGGCGAGAAATGGGTACGTAAGTAGACGTACATAGTCGGGAATAATCTTATGAGGCAATCACAAATCGACTAATATTTTTATGGAATTATGTTTACAGATGGCTAAGCTTATTGTATTATACCTATGACCAACCACCTGAACCACACTTGCCGCTACTGCCGTCTACTGCAAAACGGCGGAAGCAAAGTTGTAGATCTACCATAACGATACACTTTCCTGCCCGTCAGCAGCCCTGACTCTTGAAGACCAGAGACAGACTCGTCTTGTTTGCAGACTACTCTTGCGCGTTATTTACACGTATCATTTTATTGGCCGTGAAATATGGTGTGTTAAAAAAAACTGCCCTTAGAATTTACTAAATCCAAGTCAATTTTTCGAATAACAATAGACAGGAGGATGCCTACCACACCTAAAGTCCTGCAGAACTGGATGTCAGAACACACTGGAATACCTGTTTCGGCTACTGGAGTAGAAAGGTTAGCTCTACCTCTCAAGCCGCAAGATACGGAGCCCGTTACATTGCTGAAGGGAATAACACAATTTCTTCATTTGTGTGGCCCTAGTGTCCGTAGCTGCTTTACAATTCTTGTGAGTATTTTGTGGTATGTATAATTGTGTTGCGTAAAACATAAGAAATGCATAGTGCTCCAGAACAACTAAAAATTAGACCAAAATTATCAGTATCTAGCGCAGAAAAACAACGATGAGGGAGAGGACGCGTTTCCCGATATACGCTAGAAATCGAGCGAAAATCACCGTAAGTACAAAACAACACACTCTTACCGAACTGTTTCTCGATCTAAAAGCAAATCTAAATGTAAATAACTTAATTACATACCACTCATGAAGCTTTACCTCAATAAAGGGCAACGCGTCTGTTGAAAAAAATCACGCTTTTTTGTCGTTGCAACGGCAGGACAAAAATACCCTAAAAATACGAGGTTTGTCCAGAAAGTAAGTTCCGATCGGAAACCGTAGTGAAAATCAGAAACGTTTTACTTGCAACAGTTAGGTACACCTTCCACCTACTTCTCTACATAGTCGCCGCTCCAACTTCGTGTTTTGTCGTAGTGTTGTATCGATTTTCCAATACCCTTGTCACAGAAAGCAGCAGCCTGTGCTTTCGGCCTGTTATCTACACTGGTCTGCAACTCATTGTCTGTGGAAAAATTTTGTCTTCATAGCCAGGGGTTTTTGTGAGCAAAGATGAGACTCAGGGGGAGCCAATAACGGACTATATTGTGGGTGATCAAACACTTCTCATCGGAAACGCTGCAGGAGCGCCTTCATTGCCCCTGCAGTGTGCAGCCGAGAATTGGTATGAAGAAGGAACTGCTCGACAGTTGTGTTACGTGGGATGCATGACACACGCGAAATCTCTAACCAGGCCCTTTTACTTGGAGGGAGGCACTGGTCCCTACGCGTCTTACGTGCTCACTGTTCACTCAAAACTAAAAAGAGCGACACGACACGTTCACGATCGACGGGCATACTAGAGACACTGCCCAAAACATATGTGCGAAGCTTTACCGGATTTACCAGTGGTTTCCATTTTCCGACCGATCGGAACTTACTTTCTGGACAACCCTCGTAATATAATTTCTTTCACAAAACATTCACGCCCAAATTCTCTTACAGTCGACTGCATTTCCCTCAGCATGCGAATTGATTTCTTCCAGTTCGTTCTTTTCTTTAAAGGTCGAACTTGATTTTAGCGTTAACTAGCAATGGATCTGAAAGTTTATTACATGCACTTGTTCCGTAGTCTTAAGGACAGGACAAGAAAACAAGTCCATAAAGAAGACTATCGGCACAATCGATGTTATCAATTTAGTAGTTAGTGTTAAATTAGCACCTGTGGAGAATTATTGTGCAACTTGGGAAACTAAGGCTGCACATTTAGGTAGAAATACTTTATACTGGATACAAAGCATCTTTCTGTCTTGAAGGCACATACCTATCCTCTAATGGCTAGCTACGCTTAACATAGCTTGACCGCCAGTCATAACGTTTATGTACATACCATGTTTTCGGACGTTGCCACTCTCCCATGGCTTAGATAAGAGCTCGAACTTACTGAGTAATTCTCAAGCAGTCCGATTGACAACTAGAAACTAATGGACAGAGACAATGAACAACTGTCTGTATTTAGGTAGCGTTGCCTCTTCAAATATCAGTGCACGTCAAGAAGTTGGTAACACAACACAGACTAGTCAATAAAATTCTTCTGCGTATGTGAAGCATTGTCAACGTGTAAATTCTCCAAAGTTTCGGTCATTATTGCAAATGGCCTTCCTCAGGCCTCAGGAGAGCCATTTGCAATAGTGGCGGAAACGCCGGAGAATTTACGCATTGATAACATGGTCACATATCGAGAAGAATTTTATTGGCCATGACAATGGACACGGAAGGCTGGCTTACAGTGTAACGAGTTTCCCAATTTGACCGCATAGTGCGCCACACACTTAGAGCTATAAAATTTTTACAATCTTAAAAACTGAACTGGTACAAAAAACGTTTTGTATCCATACTGAGGAACGGGTTCGAGCCAGCAACAATTAGCGGCCCAGCGAAACTGACTAGGAAACAGAACGTTCATCCGTTTTTACCGACAAAAGACAAAACAGCGCATAATACGAAGAAAGAAGGTATCTGAGAATTGTTAGATTTGTAAAGACACCATCTTGAGAAAAACGGCTGCAGTATTTTGCTTACTTAAATTGAGTGAATCTACACTGGACTTCGCTTACTTTGGGAGAGCCTGAAGATGTTCAAGGACGTCAAGACTAGGTATCAGAGCTGACGTCAAATATACAACCAAGAACTGTGAATCAACAAAGCGTTAAGACTCTTGGAGTGAGAAATTTATGGTGGTAATGAATGAATTTGAATCGAGAACTTTGCCGTACTTAAAACTTGTTATTTTACGCATAGGTGCACCAGCTATGAATAAATCTATCCACTAGTTGAAACTAAACGTTCGTGTAGAATTCGATGTCGTCTGTGAAAGACATGACTCTTGGGTAACACCATGCTCTCCTCTTTCTAGTGGTTATAATGCAATATGGAACTGACAAAACTTATTTAGAAAGTCCATCCCTTTTGTGTACGTGGGACACAGACTGACGATATAAATCATGAAAAATGAAACACCACAGCCGTATTTTCAATTTGTTACTCAGATGACTAGTTTCAACGCTACATTTGCGTCATCTTCAGTTCCTGTTTATCAAAAAACAAATTATATAGTTAGAATGTCTTTGTCTAATAACCGAATTAAAAATAAGATACTACAACTCCTTTAACATCGGTAAAACGAACAAAACTCTACAGAAGTACACTGTGAGTGTAGACATCAGCACAGTATATATAGAGATAACATTATTTTTCACGAAATGAATAAAAGTACGTGAACATACAAACACACAGTGGAAAAGTGTATCATAATAACCACACGTGTGGTTATTAGCATATATGGAAAAGGTGGAACCTTGTAAGGTAATTATTGACTTTAAAACTATGACAGTATAAAACAACATAGTATTCAAGCATTCTAAATTTCAATTAGGGCAGAATATCAAACATGAACAATCTTTAAACTATACGGTGATAGTCAACAAGCATGATACGTAAAATGTTGTAGAAGTGGTGTGAGGTGCGTATAATGGCAGTTAGGAACGAACATGGTGCAGGTCAGCCACACGAAAGTATAAACGCATTTACACTTTTTTTTTAACAACAGACCTGAAGATAACGCAAATGCAGCGTTGAAACTAGTCGTCTGAGTAATAAATACTTTGAAAATACAGCTGTGGTGTTCTATTTCCTTTGCTTAACATGCCATCGTCGCATACTCTCCAGATAAATCTGTAAGAGAGGTGCTAGCTTTAATCGTTTTGGTATCTTGCTGTTTACATGCGACCATCTAACCTGTGCAGTACTCCCGCACAGAGCTTCATTCACAGCTCTCGTGTCGGAAACAGCAGCGGTGCCAGTCAACGGGCCGAAGCTTTGAGAGGCTGCCGTTCCACGGTGTTGGTATGTAACCAGCGGCGCGCCATTAAGTAGAGTGGGGGCAGCAGTCTGTAAACCTGTGAACGGTCGCCGGCCGCGGTGCCAATGTGCCCTCAGTGGATCACGCGCCGGCAACAAAGAGCTAATTAAGCTGAGCGCTGTCCACAAATACTCCTAATGAAGCTCTCGGCAAGAGTACTGCAGTCCTGGGTTAGATGCCGGTAGCCACAATGGTGACGGCAATAGTAGTAATAGCATTAGCATATCAAGTCAGGCATGTATACAGCTGCGATGACAGAGGAAATTATCTGTAGGATTGCAAACAGCTGTGGGCAATAAAGCCGGTTATTAGGTTTCCTGTCCACCTCTGTGGCCCAGGTAGAGTACTTGGGCACATTTCCTGGTACTGCCACCGATTTTTCCATATAGGGAAAGGGATTCGCTCAGCCTCGTAAGGAGCTATGTGAATGACAAGTAGTGGCTCTGTAGCCTGAGAAGTCGAGAATGGCCGTCAGTGTGGTGTGCTGATCTCATGCCACTCCTTCTGCTTATGACCTAGAAGCAAGAACAAAATCTAAGAATTGTACTGTTTTCATTTGAAATTCATAAAGGTGGTTTTATAACTGTATTTGTAATAGTTATGGGTACAGACAGCACGAACTGTACTCCGTTGAATGTGAAGGGCTATGATTAGGCACTTATTTTATTTCATGTATAGAAGCTGAGGTGTGTTATTCTCTCCAGCTTCTGAGAGTTCCCTCGATCGGAAAAAATACGTCCTTTCAACAACATATCAGTTGTGATAAGATGTTGAAGGAAGAACCAGAGGGATTTTAGAAGCACCAGCCTGGCTCTCAATAATGTTTGAACAGTTGTTCCCCATGCTTTCCACGCTGCGGTATGTCATTATGAACTTTGCAGAGAGTTACCACAGTCTCGAGTATGCAGTGAGAGCTCCCAGTCTATGAGATGACTTTGTGCCCCGCAGATGCTGTTAGTAAATTTTCATATTGGGAATTGACTGATAAAAAATGTCCGGAATGATATAACAGAACCGTATCGCACCAAAAGCTACCTACTCGAGCTGTGAAGAATTTGTTAAGGGATGTAATGGCAACTAGCTGCCTGTCAGATGTTAGGAACTTTCAAGAGTTGCCGTATAGTGCCTGTATTACCCACCGCGTGGTAAATGTGACTTTATACATTATTTACTTTACGGCATGCAAATTTCTACTGTACTCACTTGCCAGTATCTTTAAATTAATAGTCCCGTCCTGGGGAGACATTGTAGCCTTTTCAGTTCCAATAGATAAGAGATGCTGGTCAACGTTTGTTGTAAAAACTAAAATATTAGTCGAACCCCCTAAAGAACTTGTATAACTGAGAAAATATTTTGAATCAATGCAGAATTATTTATACTTAAACGAATTGTTTTTCAATTTAATGTGGTATGTTAGTCATCTTAAACCTGATTTCAGCCCCATTCTTAGACACGTTAAATCCGATTTCGCCTCTATTTTTATGTCAGTTGCGGTAGAACTAGCTATTTCTCTGCTCGGTGTCAGTTGACATCGAATTGTAAGTAATAAGGTATGAAATATTCTCTAGTTACCGACAAAACTAGTCCATTGGTCCCTGCTCAGCTGGTACCAAGAAAGAAATTGTCATTTACAGGTGAAAATACTCAAACCCGCCACAGGCACATAACATTAAACTACACCACATACCTTGTATAAAATCATCCAAGTGGAATACATGAGGATCTTTTCTTAAAACTTGAACAGTCTTTTATGTAAACATGAATAGGAAAATAGCGTATCGGGCACAGTGACCAATTATCCAGTTAAACGGACGATTGATGGTAATGGAGGGATTGTAATACAGACAAAATCCATCGTGCACCTTCATGTTTTTTTTCTGTTATGTTTTCCTCTTTTTTATGTACAGCACGGGAACTCAGATGAGTTGGAAGTTTCAGCCAGAACGGTGGGTAAGTTTCCATTGTACCGGCGAAGCGTGCTAAGACTGAGCAGAGTTTCAAGAGCTGTGCAGATGTATGGCGAGGGGGGGGGGGGGATGCGGGAGGGAGGAAGGGGGGAGAGGAATTGTATTGCGGTCAGCACTCCTACCGCTGGTGCGGAACCCCTTGCAGCGACTCCCAGATAGCTAACTAACTTCGACCCGGGCAGCCGGCCACGTGCCCCAAACAATCTGTGGTACTCCGGCATTTCCTATAAGCCAGGCTGACGGCCTCAAACTCTTCTCTCCTCCTGCCCGGCTAGCAAAACGGCAGATGCAATTGTCACGTAGTTGCCGATTATCAGAAAGATAGTGAGGCGCAGGAGGCAGCGCGACTGCTCCGTGTGATGTAGTCCACAAACAGAGATTAAACATTGATACTATACGGTGTGGTTCAAGAGGAACAGTAAATATTTCAGGAGCTGGTAGATACAGACTAATTCGAATAAAACTTTCCGTGTAACATGTGTCCAATTTTCATTAGTTACAGAGATACGACAGGTTACAGCGATAAGTTTTCAGTTCTTCTGCTGGTACTTCTGCTCCTATGAGTTTGTATATCGTCATTCTTAGAGTTCCGTATCTCGATCACTAAAAAAGGAATCCTGACAAGTTTACTTTGTTTTCCGTCTGGCAGTCTTTCACCGTCTGTCCGACTGTTGAGAACGCTTTTTCTTATAAATAGTTCGAGAATCAAGTTCAAATTTATGTCACATACTAAGGTCCATGGCCTCCTGTTAGCGTAAAAAATTTAAGCTTCTAAGTCAGTGTAGTCAAAAAATACGGCCATTCATGTCAAATATTTTGATATTCCCAAACTCACTCATCAAAAACCTACAGAATACGTCACAGTTACCTATAACCGAGAGATCTGGCAAGAAGCTAGATCTCACAGTACGACTGAAGGAAAGAATCCGAAAACTGATAAGTTTTAATTATATCGCACAAAAAATATCTTTGGTCATTGGAATAAACATTACATTCATCACCTGCCAAAAGCATAATACAAAAATATTATTGCATGCAAACTAAAATGTAAATTGTAATCAAAGAAGCAAAGAAAAAAATGTTTTATAGAATGTCCTCTTCTTCAACGAAAACTGAAGTCCCCTGCACGCATCTTTTTGTATGTCCACGCTAGTCTCTGGAACTACTAGCCTCAGGAGCTGCTGTAGAGATCTTGGTAAGTCTTGGAATTTCGGGACCGATGTCTTTTCAGAAACAATATCGATAACAGGCCACAGATTCTCGACATTCTAGATCCCAGGATGGAAAACTGTCGATATACATAACTAAGTTTGCATGGAACCCTCAGTGCACGGGTCCTACTCGCATTTGGCCAATTTTTGTTTTAAAGTCAAGTCGTGAAGCGTAAGAAGTATTTCATCACGTCTCCTCTCTCTACATACACACGATGAACAGCTGCCCCTACTCATGGGTTTTATGCGACCAGCAGTACATTCAGATATCGCGTGCGATGTTTTAATGTTCTCTCCCTTTCTATGCACAAACTATTTGTCCCACACAAAAAAAAAATTAACATAGCTTTTTCGCAGAAAATTTAATTTTTATCACATTTTGTACTAGAATACGTTTTCGCTTGAGGCCGTACTTTTCGGATTTTTCGTAAAAACGTACTAAAATGACCATTAAACTCGTTTTACTTGGTTAACTCGAAAACCGTGGTCTCCAGCTGAAAGTACCCCAGTACGAAATTTAACTGCATTAAATTTCTGACAAAAAGTTCCTGTTCATTTTTCATGTAGGAGTAATAGTTCATACATAGTGGGCGAGAGAACATGAAAATCTCCAGCGTGTTTTTTGAAATCTTTGCAATTTGCATAAAACCCATAGAGAGTTGCAGCTGAACCACTCTGTATAAGCTGAATTCTCCTGAATCCTAAATTTCGTGTCAGGGCTAGTCTCAGAACTTACTGAAGAGATTTTGTTACAGTCTTGACTTTACATAAATGAATCCAGCAATTGTGTTTGGCTCATTCTGCTGTACCGTTTAACCATATAGCACGTACAGTATGTGATCAAAAGTACCCGAACACTCTCAAAAACATACGTTTTTCATATTAAGTGCATTTGGCTGCCATATTCTGAAAGGTACTCCATATCAGCGACCTCAGTATCATTAGACATCATGAGAGAGCAGAATGGGGCGCTCCGCGGAACTCACGGACCTCGAACGTCGTCGTGTGATTGGGTGTCATTTGTGTCATACGTCTGTATGCGAGAGACCCACACTCCTAAACATCCCTAGGTGCACTGTTTCCGATGTGATAGTGAAGTGGAAACGTGAGCGGACACGAACAGCACAAAACCGTACAAGCCGACCTCGTCTGTTGACTGACAGAGACCGCTGACAGTTGAAGAGGGTCGTGAAGTGTAATAGGCAGACGTCTATCCAGAGCATCACACAGGAACTCCAGACTGCATCAGTATCCACTGCAAGTACTATGACAGGCGGGAGGTGAGAAAACTTGGATTTCATGGTCGAGAGGCTGCTCATAAGCCACACATCACGCCGGTAAATGACAAACGACGCCTCGCTTGGTGTAAGGTGCGTAAACATTGGACGATTGAAGAATGGCAAAACGCTGTACATAACGTACACCCCGCATTCACTGGAAGGTGAATAGGCAGAATCGGTCATGTTTATTGGACACCGACGTCCTTGGGCGATACTCCTTTGGATTTCTCCCTATGAGAAAAGTTTACAGCAAAGGAAAATCCCACAGCAGTGAAGGGGAGACACTGTAGTTACTGTAGTCAAGAAAGGAGACCGGACGAATCTTAAAAACCACAACTGGTTTTAAACTGTGTGTATAAGCTCACCTCAACCCAATCATATAGACTTTCTTCCTAGAGGAACGGAGCGGATTTCGCAAGGACAGGGGCTTTGCTGATGTTTTCGACATGAAAACAGGTAACAGAAAAGGGCAGTGGAGCAGCAACATCTACATTAGTACTTACAGACTATATTTGGAGCCTTTCACAGAGTACTGATGAATAAACTATGGTACTACATGGCAGATATATTTTTTTTTCTTTTTTCCTTTACAAAGCATAGGTATGTGTTAAGAAGAGGTCATGAGAAATTATTTCATGAATATGCACGTACAACAGGGGTACTCTTCGTTCCGAATTTATTTAATTTGTGCACCAACAGCGCCACCCGAGACTTGAAAGGGAAGGTTTTACGGTTATGTCTTGACAGTGACGTAAATTAGGGATATCTTTGTCTTAACTATCTTGTTAACCGAAGTCAAGATGACAGTTTCGAATTCTGAAGATTTACAGCGAGCTCTGACTGAGTTGAATCAAGTAATGGAATAGCACAATCCTGAAATTTCGCTGTATTATACAGTATAGAATAGCATTACGTGATCTATATGAAGTCAGTGCAAGTTGATTGTTAATGAGGAACTTCATATTGGCGAAAAAAAGGAAAAATTAATAGAATGTGGTATGATGATTAGAACGATAAGAAATGAAGTAAGGAACGAAACATTCTTGAAGTCTACAAGATTGTTTTTTTAATTTTTATGTTTTTTATCCTTTTATGGATCGTCGGCTGTTCAAGCGGCATATTCTTTTAAATGTTCGTAGTTAACACAAAACTTTGAGTGAAAGTAAGCGACATCAAAACCCAGTTTGTGGATAGTGCAGTGTAATAAGGAGAGTTAGTTAAAGTCACCGTTGTATTAGATACATGATAGACAGCTTGTCTTCAAGAAAGGTATGAAAAGGTACAATAGTTTGATTCTGCTTACATAGATATTAGCTCTTCACGAGAAAAGTTTGTAAAGGCACAACGCATTATTTCAACGATCATCTGTCTCCATATGAACCAAGTGGGCTTACCAAACAAAGTTTACATCTGTATAGCCGTTTCTGTTTCCATCTGTACTTACTTACATCGGGTTTTAGAGTAGCGCGGCCGGCCGCTGTGACCGAGCGGTTCTAGGCGCTTCAGTCCGGAACCTCGATGCTCCTACGGGCGCAGGTTCGAATCCTGCCTCTGGCATGGATATGTGTGATGTCCTTAGGTTAGTTAGATTTAAGTAGTTCTAAGTCTAGGAGACTGATGACCTCAGCTGTTAAGTCCCATAGTGTTTAGAGCCATTTCAACCATTTAGAGTAGCGCGGTAACAACAGTAGATAGGGGAAAACCTCTTCAAAACATGGTTCAAATGGCTCTGAGCACTATGCGACTTAAGTTCTGAGGTCATCAGTCGCCTAGAACTTAGAACTAATTAAACCTAACTAACCTAAGGACATCACACACATCCAGGCCCGAGGCAGGATTCAAACCTGCGACCGTAGCGGTCGCTCGGTTCCAGACTGTAGCGCCTAGAACCGCACGACCACTTCGTCCGGAGAAAACCTCTTCCACCAGTCTCCTGTACAGTACATCTTGTGTTGCCCCGTACTTTCTACATGGCACGACAATATTATATGGTTGAGACAGGCCTCGTCAGTTCAGTCCTGACGACAGTTTTGCAGAAATTAGAATTTTTATTAATGTAAATGTGTCAATAGTAGTCAACAGGACACATGATGAACCGAGGTGACTGAAATGCTAATCGTTTCTGCAGAACTCACGAATGTACATGTCCTGTGAATATGAACGTCCTATTTTAATTCGCTCAAGGTGTTCTGTTTTTCCCCCAAATTGAGTGTAATTATGAGAATATATTCCAACACTCAACGTACAGATATCATCTTACTATGACTCTATAACAAACGATAAGTCTTGTGCCCCTCACAATATCTTCTGCTTTACAGTATGGGGGCGCCAAAGAACATGCCATAAATAAGATGGCAAGATACCCCTAAGGACAAATCTTAACCGCGTACACAATAACCCAAGAAACAGCCCACCAAAGGCTAACACATCTCAGCTTAAAACAACTAATTAACAAGAGAACAGAACATAATTAATAGAACTGACCAATCAAGTTACCCACTGCTGACTATAACCCACAATAAATGAGAAAGCAATTCAGTCAACGTCAGCAGTAGATCAGGTCAAAATCTCGTATATATGCAATAAAATACACATCTAACAACAAGTAATTAAAAAGAGGACAGAGTACCTCTGTAAACCGATGTCTTTAGGTTTTAGCACACTACTCCCTACAGCGGCCTGACAATAGTGGGAATGTGACCTTTTGCACAACTTAAATTGGCCAAGCCAGTCGCAGTCGTCAGCTCGACAAAGATCTGCACTGGACAATGTCGACCCTAGCGCCTTAACCAAACACACACCGGAGCTAATAACAACTTGTGTCCTGGCATCACCACGCTCCTTGGATCCGGAAACCCAACCAGCGCCCGCTCGTCCAGACCAGAACCGATGCCCCCGTGTTGACAGCAAGCCACTACTAGTCCTGACTCCACCAGGCTGTCTCCCATGATTTGCTGCATGAATTTTTGCTAGTTCAGCTGACTGCACACTTAGATAACAGGTAGCTGTCGTGCCATCTGCTTGACCTCTTCATACCAGCATTTCTCTGCTGAGACCCCATGTAGCCCCCGCGTGTGGTTGTTCGCCATCTATCGTTGTGCTGTAGAAGAGGCCTGAGCAACTCCCTGACATATCATGCTGGACACGCCCCACCACCTGGCGGTAAAACAGTTATCCAAATGTAAGTATCAAGTCTGAAGTTCATAGCATGTTGTAGGGCCAAATTTATGATGGTGATGGTGAGGGTGATATATTGTTTCCATTGTGCTAATGCAGGGCTTCAACATGGCAGACCTGCTCTACGATCAGATCGTGAGTGCGGCCTGCGAGCAGCGATTACTGTACGCCACCCCATCGTTCCGCCATCACCCCCCCCCCCCCTCCTCCCAGTCATCTCAGGGAATAGGGTGAACCCTGTCTAGACTTGTGTAAACGAGGAAATCGATGATGAGGAAAATTCTTGGCGAAATCTAGACTCCCTGTAGAAGCTCTTTCGCAGATCAAAAACTTCAAGCTGCAGGTCAATGCGAAATGGGAACTTGAAGCGTTTTCAGTTGCGCTACGAATTCTGTCAAGAAGGGACAGGATGATAGGACATACGTTAAGACGTCAGGGAATAACTTCCATAGTTCGACAGTGAGCTACAGGGGGTAAAAACTTTATAGGTAGATAAAGATTTATTGAAATCCTTGACCACAGTTTCGGTATATCTAAATATACCTTCACCAGAAGCAAAAATACGCCTGAACAGGAAGACGCCTTCGTTAGCAAAAACCTTAGCAACATAACTGACATAGAAAAAAAAAGCACAAAACTTTTAGTGACTTACTAAAATCACATCTTGCAGTGCAGATGCATAAAACAATCGTGCCAAAGGCGTCGTTAGTAATTAAAATTAAAATATCACCTCCACCTGTACAGCATAACTATGCACAGGCGGTCGATGCGAACGCTTGCTATCAGTATTTAGCCTGAGAACTAGTGTGAAGAGGGTGTGGAAGCACTAGGGCAGACAGTTTCACCGAGAGAGGGCACTTGTGGTACGCGCGAGACACTCGCGCACATTAAAACCCAGGGATACCTACTCATGCGCGGCAAAATTTTAAAGCTTGTGCTAATTCAAACTCTCTGTCTTAATAAATAAAACCTATGAGAACCATTTAAAACACCTGCATACAATAGAAAATATGAACAATTTGCTTGTGTCCTAGTGTCAAACAGTTGCAGCTTGCGCTAAGAAACACATCTAACGAGAGAGGGTACTAATGTTATGCACGAGAATCTCTCACAAAAATAAAGGCTAGGAGACACACTAACGAAAACGAACAAAATGCTGTAGAAAATCGAAACCATCTGACATCATAAATAGAAAACACAACAGAATCATTTAAACCACACATACACATCAAAAACCGCGAATAATAATCATCAAAAATACGTAAAATCCCAACAAACTGGAAAATATCATCTCAACAGTGTCAACAGACGAGAATACTAGCTTCTAGTCAGCCAAACTATATTACGTTAGAGCAAGAAAGGGTTTGAAACTATCCATTTTTTTCTTCCTCTTCAGGTGTGTTTTCGTTTCTGTTGAAGTTATATTTAGATATACTGAAACCGTGGTCAAAGATTTCAATAAATCTTTATCCTGCAACTGTTTGGCTGTTATCATTTACCGTGAAGATTTTCAAACGTTGCTGCTTCAGCCATGTTTCAAAATTTGATATATATGAAGCATGAGACAAGAATACATCCAGCAAATGTTGCAGGACTTAGGTGTTGCGCTGGGTACTCTGAAAAGAAAAGGTTGGTGCCGGAGAGCGTGGTAGGCGTCATTAAACTAGTCAGAAGACTGATTTATTTACGAACATGACTGGTGTTGCGTCAGTATAGACATGGACTTATAAATTCCACGAGATATCCACATTTTCTAGGCTTTCTTCAACAGTGGAAAGAATATCACATCCATCTGTCTGTGTGCGATATCTACACTTTCATTGGGAGCTAAATAATATGCAACGACTCTTTACAACGATTTTGCAAGCTGGCTAAGAACGCCCTCTGCCATAACCTGTGGAAGTACACCACGATCGTCAGTTTTTGATGACGGCACCATGGGAAATTGTTCTGCCTGAAGTGAGCATAAATGTTCAGCTCCAACTACCAAACTTTCTTTTATTCAATCGCATCTGCGAAAGTGAGCGAGTACTTTGCTAAAGGACGCCCAATTTTGCATCTCATCCGAACGTCTCACTCACTTGATTTTGCTTTCTCCTCTTCAGAGTGGTTACTTTTGAAAGCTCTTTTATACGCTCAGTTCCTTCACGTTTCCCATTTTCATATTCTTTGACATGTTAAGAAATACAGTGCCATTGTAAACTGAACTCCTGGAAGTATTAAGTGGTGTGGCTGTGCGGTTTCTAGGCGCTTCAGTCTGGAACCGCGTCACCGCTACGGTCGCAGGTTCGAATCCTGCCTCGGGCATGGATGTGTGTGATGTCCTTAGGTTAGTTAGGTTTAAGTAGTTCTAAGTTCTAGGGGACTGATGACCACAGATGTTAAGTCCCGTAGTGCTCAGAGCCATTTGAAGTATTAAGTGTCTTATGATACACTAAACAATTTGCGAACCCACCTTTTTGCGTAAAAAAATAAGATTATTCGCATTGTGGATTGAAATGTGAAGACACTTTTGGTGTCGCGCAATGCCCACTCGCTATTCCTGCTATCAGATGGTATCAGTGTCGAAGTTGACTCGCCCCTGTTTCACATTTGGCACTTCTCCGGCGCTTTCGAGACAAGATGCTGCACGCACGTTTCCCTCGCTGCTCACCACGCCGCAGCTACTCAGCTCCAGAGTGAGGGCCTCAGCAAGTGCGAATGTTGACGCACATAATCGACGAGTTGTTAAACCTTGTGCTAATGTGAATAAAATTTATTTAATGTGTGACCATTTTTTGTATTTCCACAAGTAACGTAGTCTGATGATCAGCTTAGACACACTAATAAAATAAAGGAATTTTGTATGGAGTGGCAGCTTCTTCTAGTCGTTGCTATACGGCCGCCTCCGCTGAGATGGCTCCTGGTAAGGGTTCTCTGGAGCCCGGCCTGAGATGACGGCTGAGAGGGCATCCTTTACTTCCCACAGCAGCCGGCAGGCAGCAACACACGAGGTGTTGCCGCAGACGCGTCGCGTCTGCGTTGCCTGCGGCAGGTGGCAGGCTGCTGCTGGCTCGGCCCACGGGGTTTCGCTATATATGGTAATGCGGCGCCGCGGGCGCAGCTGCCGCCAAGCCACGCGTGTGATGACATCTCGCGACATAACGCCTGTCGGCGACGATTCGTGTCCTCACAGATACAATCTGAAATTCAACCTGCATGCATTCTTTGGTGTAAAGTGCTTAACTGCTGCCTGCTGCAACAGCACCTCAAGACCGTACCAAAATATTTACAATAGTTCCAGTGGCAGTTCAGTTAATGATGAAACATCCCCTCAGAAAAATTACTGAATTACTGTGCTGGTAAATCCCTTACGTTATTTGATTTTCAAACAGCTGAGCAGAACTGAATGTACTCAGACATTTCGCTCTTTACCTATTCTGATCAACACTAAACTGACACACAATATCTTTAGCGCAACGCAATCTGACTTTCAAAAATCCCTACTAAAGAATGGCCCTGAATAGCATTAACCTATACCTTTCACAAATGACTTACCTCACAAAATCCTCGTTACTCGAACTACTGCAATACAGCGAGCGCCACTACTGCCAGCTAAATAAAAGATTCTCACTATTGAAGGCACTAACTACTGATAGGCATAGTTAGCAAATGAAAGATTTTGATAGAGAACAAACAATGTATTTACCTAAATAGTGTTCAAAAGTCATAATATATATAGGAGTTCATGACATCCATTCTTACAAATGTACTGTTTCTGATGGACACACGTCCAGATCATCTGCTCTCAAAAATCCGCCATCTCACTTACCCACATCCACCACTGCTGGCGGCTCACCTCAAACTGCGCAACGCTATGCGCTGTTATCAGCCATCTGCCCAACACTACAATGGCGAATATTACACCAACAATGCAAACCAACCACAGCCTTCACACAGCACAGTCAGTGATTTTCATATAGAGCGCTACATGGCGTTTACAACATAAAAACCTAAATAGCCTACTTACAATGCAGAGTGATACGGCTGCCCCTAACTGTGTTTTTTATGCAACCAGCTACAGTAGAGCCCCTCTAATCCGACCTCGGGTGGTCCGTCACTCCGGTTAGTCAGACCATACTCAGGCTAGCGAGCCTGTGCCGACTTGTCACTGACTGGACGCCTGTCGGGGCATTGTTGCGGTGTTTGTCGCTGTGCATATTGTTATACTGTACGTTATTGTGCAGTCTTATCCCTTGTTGGGATTAAAAAACGTCGTTGTTTGCTTTATTCCCTGTTCTCTACAATACTTATTATTGTAGATTCATTGTGTGTACCGTTATGTGTTTTTCAACTTGTCTGGATTCAAACGTAAACACGCAGCTCTTTCACTAAACGAAAAATTAGCAGTGCTGCAAAGGCTGGGCGAAGGAGAACGTTCCAGAAAAATGCAAAGAAACCTCTTTTAGTTCTTCAATCGTTTAATTTTTTGTACTAAACGTCTTTTTATATTTCGTGCAATAAATAGTAGATTTTTCGGATAATCCGACCTTTTCTTTGTTTCGACCATGGTCCCAGTCCCGAAGGTGACGGGTTAGAGTGGTTCTACTGTATGTCTTAAAAAAACACTTGTGAAATTACCACATTATTTCACTCGCTACGAGCAAACTATTTGACCTACATAAAAGAATTACAGCATCTTCTTGTGGGAAATACAATGTAGTTAAAATTTAGACTGGGATCCGTTTTCGTTGGAGAGTAAAACTTTCGAGTTATTCCGAAAAACGCGTTTGTAGGTAAGTCTTGTATGTTTTTCTTGAAAAATTCTAAAATTATGGCCTCTAGCCGGCTCATAGTGAGCGACAGACTGTCAAAATTTTGCATGTGATATCTGAAGGCTCTGGGGGTTGCATAAAACCTATGGAGGTAGGCGTGGCTAAATCACCCTGTGTATACATACCTGTTGAAGTATATATATATATATATATATATATATATATATATATATATATATATATATATATATATATTTCAATGTGGTGCCTCAGTGTCTAGGATGGCAGCCCATTCTTCCTCAAGAGCCGAAAGCAGAGAAGGTAGTGATGTTGTGTTCTGTATACATTTATATGCTTCAACAGGTGCTGTGATAGTGCCACGAAAAACAGCAAGGGGTGCTAACACCCTCCATGAAAGAAAAAAAAACAACTGGCCGCTGTGACCGAGCGATTCTAGGCGCTTCAGTCCGGAACCTCGCTGCTGCTACGGTCGCAAATTCGAATCCTGCCTCGGGCATGGATGTGTGTGATGTCCTTAGGTTAGTTAGGTTTAAGTAGTTCTAAGTCCAGGGGACAGATGACCTCGGATATTAAGCCCCATAGTGCTTGGAGCCATGTCAACCATTTGAAAATCACGACCACACCATAACACCACCATCTCCGAATTTTACTGTTGGCACTACACACGTTGGCAAATGACGTTGAGCGGGCATTCGTCGTACCTACACCCTGCCATCCGATCGCCACATTGTGTACTGTGATTCGTCACTCGACACAACGTTTTTCCAGTGTTCAATCGTCCAATGTTTACGCTCCTTACACCAAGCGAGGCGTCGTTTGGCATTTACCGGTGTGATGTGTGGCTAATGAGCAGCCGCTCGACTATGAAATCCTAGTTTTCTCACCTCTCGCCTGTTATAGTACTTGCACTGGATACTGATACAGTTTGGAAAGCTTGTAGGATGATGTATGATGATAGATGTCTGCCTATTACACATTACGACTCTCTTCAACTGTCGGCGGTCTCTATCAGTCAACAGACGATGTCGTCCTGTACGCTTTTGTGCTGTTCGTTTCTCTTCACGTTACCACTTCGCATTGGAAACAGTACACCTAGGGATATTTAGGAGTGTGGAAATCTCACGTACACACGTATGACACAAGTGACACCCAATCACCTGACCACGCTGGCAGTCTGTAAGTTCCGCGGAGCGCTCCATTCTGCTCTCTCATGATGTCTAATGACTACTGAGGTCGCTGATATGGAGTACCTGGCAATATGTGACAGCACAATGCACCTAACGTGAAAAACGTGTGTTTTTGGGGGTGTCCGAGTATTTTTGATCACGAAGTGTATGTGGACAGAGTTAGGCACAAACCAAAACTGATACCTTACGAAGTAATTCAGCTAATGATTCTCGACGTCATCTAATTCCTGCAATATAGAAACACTTTAGTACTCTTATTGGCAATGGGTGCTCTTGCTTATTCCAGAGCGAAAGTATCATAAATCTTGTAGTTAGTTGTGAAGTCGTGGTCAACGTGCGATGGAAATTAATGTATTTTAACTTTGTAGCCAGAGACCCTTCCTTGCGCTACAGTCGTCAGTTAACGTAAGAGAGGACAGGCGTTTGTGGCAACTGTCTGTGAGACTTCTTTACTTGCACGTTATAAATCTTAAACTGTTTGTGTGTTGTATTTTCTCGGCTGGTGATGAAACATTCACCTAGGGAAGTGTAGGTTTAGGAAACCGCCCGAAAACTATGCTAGGTTTTGCCAGTTAACCAGACTGATGATCGTTCATCCTGCTCGCCGATTCGACTCGGTCGAGGCTTCTCTCCCAATCTCGTGAAGCTCCTCTTTCAGTATAGTAAACTAGCGCTCGGTGGGCTGAGCGTGACGAGAACCTCTAAAATAGACTGACTGATTCACGGGGAAGGTTTGTGTACATAATTTATTACCGCTGCGCCAGACAGGTCGTACGGCCGTAAATACACTGATGAACCAAAACATTACGACCACTGCCCACCACGACGTTGGATGCGGCCTTGTGACGTTGTTGGCATGTGACACGGTAACAGAAGTATGTAAGCGGAGCAGACACGGACGGGGATCATCCTAGCAAAGATACGTGCTGGAAATGGGGTTTGTGATTGTTCAAGTGCTATTGTTGTGAGCATCTACGGCAAGAGGTAGGAGGACAGTGAAACTGTCACTATGCTCTATATGGTTGGACGTCTACGATTCTTCACAGAATGTGGGGTTCGGAAGCGTATGTGTTCTGTAAAATAGGATAGATGATGATCTGTGGCATCCCCACCGAAAGAGCACAATGCTGGCGCGCGCACACACAAGTGTTTGGGATCACACCGCTCATCTTTCAATGTTGAACATGGAGCTCCGCAGCAAACCACTCCTACGTGTTCACATTTTGACTCAACGACATCGTCAATTGCGATTGAAGATTGAGATTCGACCGTCGATCAATGAGAAAGGTCGGCTCTTCGGGTTGAATCACATTGTTGCTACAATAGGTGGCTGGTCGTCTCGACAAACGGTGGCTCGAAACTTGCAGCGCGCCATAGACGTAGGCCAGTGCGAGCAATACGGGAGACATACTCCTGCGCGTGAGTGGAACCTGTGGTAGTAATCGAAGGCACGCTGACAGCAGCGAACCACCAGTATCTCTTCATGGTTGATGTGTTCCCCGACGTCAACGTCACCTTTCAGCGACATAATTGTCCGTGTTTCGAAGCCAAAACCGTGCTATAGTCGTTTGAGGAGCTTTATAGTGAACTTACAGTGACGTCTTGGCGACCAAACTCCCTAACGGTAATCGTATGGGACCAATCTGGGTCACCACGAGCGCTATCACCACGTTCACAAATCAGTGTCCCGTTATTTATGCGATTTACATGAGCTGTATTTAGACATCTAATGCCACATACCTCAACAAAACTACCAAGAAACTGTCGGATCTCTTACATGCAGAATCGGTGATGTATTTTGTTCCAAAGACGGACAAACGAGCTATTAAGCAGGTGGTCATTGTTTTGGCTCTTCAGTGTACTTATAAGTGTATGGTCCAGTCCGACGTGTCGAAACCTGACATGAAATTTTTCAACCAGGGAAAATACACCGAAAGACATGCAGTTTCAAAATTTTATCTTCTAAGGCTTACTGTAAGTATTTTTAACAAAATAAATTTACTCATCACGCCGCACGAAGAACCGCTTACAACAGCGGCTTGTGTAGCCCTTCCTGCCTTGGGCGTGGATCAGAGAATAATCATACTCAGCTGTAACACACAAACTTGCGCCGCATAGCGCGAAGTCCAAAGTGCACACACGCGAATTTTAAGCACTCAGATCATTTATCTTTTGAGTAACTCGCAGTTCATATTGTCAGGTAACTGTTGCAGATCTAATTGTTACGCAACAAACTCGCAGAGGAAAGAAAATCAAGCCATTGTATGATATTGCTTTACAGACGACTTCTGTCAGTCGGGAGTTTAATATGTTGGTATGAAATATTTTATAACAATATCTGTAGCACAGTTCCTATCATAACTTTAAATAATGTGTATTATAATACAATGAATGAGTTCATTAATTATTTCCAGCAGTCGTCACAAATATGCAATTGTCTGTTAAGTAACGAAACAAACATTTTCTTTACACCAGAAAGACCTGATAAAAGATAAGTTAATACATTTAAACACCTCATAGTAATTAAGAGTTTTGTTTGGACAGAACTGGCAAGGAGTAAGAAATGATCGTTTCTGCATATTGTGCTGCGTACCAGTCATACTTGAAAAAGTTTTTAAGACCTTGTGATGCAGTTTGACATTGCAGAAATGAATGAAGTTTAACGACACTATTGAGCTGATGATCCTAAAATGACAAAGAGCTGTTAGAAATTACTGCACAATAATTTTCTGAAGAAGTGTCGGAAAATTCTGTTATCGGGGGCTGAATCTTGTCGTCGCACTAAAGAGATTTGCGATATTAAGTGCAGTCCAACAGTCGCTGAATTATTTGCTGTAACTGATAAGAAGACGTTTCGGATGTAATACTGAAATCGTTCTCTCCCATTTTCCAGATTTTACTACAGCGATTACAATATTTTTGCAACCAAACAGTCCTTTTCTTTTAATGTTTGATCCTAATTTGCTTTGAGGTTCCTGAAGACAGGTATAAAGCCGCAGAAACGGCCATCCACTGACGCGTATGACTAGAATTGTTGTATACAAATATGGTAAGCATTCATCGACTGCACAAACGAATTAGTTTTTCTTTCGCTCGAAATGATAAAATGCGGTTTGCACGCAGCTGTTGCACGAAACCCGATTGACTGTCTTTATACACTGGATTTGAGGGGAAACAAGAGGCGTCGCCTTTAGCCAGTTACAAAGTTCTCTTTAGCATTCCCTGTTAACGACATCCGTTCTCACATTTACGTGAAGTAAACTTCGTGATTTTCCGACTTCCTTTACCATAAAATTTCTTTAATCTGTTTACCTATGCCGAAGAAACATGAGACTCACTTGCAATTCGGAGGGCCCAGTCACGTAGGTCTCCCTCGGCAACGATCTATTGACTCTGATGAGCAGTTCTAAATCTTCCGAATTGTTTATCTTTCACAATATTGAGAGTTTCATGTTTTCGTGCATTTGTATTTTGTGTAAATTGCTCTGCTTCTAAAGTTCGCGTTCAGATTTTACAAAACAGAATTGGCCTTACGCACTGCTTAACTTTAAGCGTTTTCTCCCTCCTTCGTCCAACCAAAAAATTTACAGCCTTTTTTTTTGTAAGTGAGAGCTAGTACCCTAAGGAAGATAATGTGTTTACGTTCTGGATTTTACTTAATACAACATTCATCCTTCGAACCACAATTCACGTAACTGTCAGCTATTCCTTGTTTCTTGTAGTGTTACCGCAACTTCTAACAAAAAGTCGACATCATTCGAACGAATGTAAAAAAAAAGTAACTAATAAATAGCACATTTGTAAGTTTTCAGAAGAAGTATATGATTTCCATTGTGTACGACGTCCTTCATACTTCATCCTTGCAAGACTGAAAATGTTAATAGGATTCCACATTACTGTGAAGCTCTGCAACATGCGCAAAGACAATTGCTATTAGTTATCCTGTAGGAAGAAAACACAAAGAACATTTATTCGGTTTTATCATCACTGTTAACGATTCCGCAAAGGCAGATGTAATTATTATGGATGTTAAAATAGTGGTAAATCCAAGAGAATATTAACTGTGAACAATTGTGTCAGAGAAACTGTCCAGGGAGACTGAAGTTCAGTTTACAAATTAAGATCCAGTTGTACCGTGTTGCTTTTGACTGATATGACGTGCGAAGCTATAGACCCGTCATATTGCGAATTGTCTGTCTGCCGCAGCTGCCTGACAAGCCACGAATTTGGGAATTTACAACATTTTTAAAAAATTTATTGACATTTGGTCTTAGCGGCTAATATTTTGACGTTGTGTTTCTTTTGGTGTATAGTTTCCGCGTAAAACATTTCGGAACATGTTTCGATACATCGGATTCGAGTTCCCTTGTTAGTGCTACCAGTGCGAAGCTAAGACAGGTCCCTAGCTATTGTGTACATGTTGTTTCTATTTACTTAAATGGAGAACAGAACGTGTTTACTTAATGCATGTTTAACATTTTTCATTTAATCATGTCTATTTTGCCCCCTTGAGATCTAGTAGGAAACAACTGATCTCATTTTTTTAAATATAAATAAATGATATTATATTTGAAAAATGAAAGCTGAGGGTATATCTTAACTACTTAAAACTTCACGCTTTTAACGGACTCCTTTGTCTGGTATAGCCAAGGGTAAAAGTACTGCACTTGCAATCCTAGGAAAAATAAGATTTTTAAAGCAAGAAAGGTTGAGGGAAACATCTAGTGCAATGCCACGACGTATCATTTTCAAACTCATAGTAATGACAGAGATCTGTTACTGAGTAAATGCTAAAGTGGTCGAAGCCTGTGTGTGAAGAAAACTAAATCAAGTAAAAATCTTATTTTATTAGACAACCTACACATCGGAAAAAAATCTGGAGATAATTACAGCACAATCGAGTATGTACATCAAAAAATAGTGAAATTAATTGAATTAAGTGACTCTGTAATTGCCAAATTAGAGAAAAGTTAATTCAAAACATTAAAAGTAGTTAAGAACACACGAAACGTGCACATTTGACAATTTAGCATTGGTTCAGTGTGTTTCTATATCGGCGACTGTACGGTGCTAAACCTACAGAACGGTTAGCACATTAGGTGCCAAGGACGATACGTTGCAGAAAATTGTAGTTGTTTCTATGGTGGATGGAAATACTGACTACCTCAGTTAACGTATAAAAAATGACAGATCGTGCAGGATGCAGCAATTTTGATGATACTGTGAAGACAGCTAACACGCAGTAGGGATGGGGAACTGCATCAGAGCAACATTAGGCTTAGTGACCGGTACAACAGCCGGGGTTTCGCAGCCCCTCCACATTCCTAGGAGCGTCATAACTCTTTCGTAGATCCCGTGGACGACGTCTAATAGTTGTGCGGTGATGCCTCCCATCTGCGTTACCAGAACACAACGCAGGACTTCATACAGGTGTACGATCAAGTTGAAATTCGCACACACTCCCACGTGAGGTTTTTGTGAAGATGTTAACTGTCATCTCTGTATCAACGCATTACTGTGCATCGCATCTGAAACGGCTTTTTATTCTACAGAAAATTTCAAAGATAATAGTCCCTAAACATAACAAAAAGGTATTATAAACATTTAATTTCTGCTTAGCACATTACAGAAGTATGGTATACGTTGAGATGGGTATGTACCGAAGAAAGTTGTGAGCTTTGGGAAACGTCTACCCTGGTTCGACAACCGTGTTAGAAAACTGCTACAAAAGCAAACAGAGCTTCACTACATATTTAAAAGTAACCAGCGCCTCATACACACAAAAAAAAAAAAAAGAACTGAATGAAGCCAAAATTAGCGCGAGCACAGCTTTGGGAGAAGCGTTCAACGAAGTTTTGGTCTGATGTTAAATCAGTGAACAAGTCGAAGCCATTTGACCTGTCTATCTGTGATCATAATGGCATCGAAACAGAGGGTGGCACAGAGAAAGCCGAAATACTAAACATCTCGACGGAAAAAAGGTAACCGAACCTGACGGGATACAACAACGATTGTACTATACAAAGGAACTTGCTCCTGTTCTAGCACAGTGCACCGTAAGTCACTGAAGGAGCGAAGCGTTCCTAATGATTGGAAAAACCGCAGCTCATTGCCGTATTCAGAAAGAGTCGTCGAACAGACGCACAAAACTATAGTCCTATACAGCTAACGTCGGTCTCTTGTAGAAATTAGGAACATATTTTATGCTTGCGTATTATGAAATTGCTAGAGACCGAATCAAGATGTGTTCCGGAAACAGCGACTGTGTGAAACCGAACTCTCTCTGTTCGTCCACGAGAGACAGAAAGCAGAAGGTACAGGCGCCCAGATAGATGCCTTGTCGCATGATTTCGCGCAGCCATTCGATACAATTCCGCACTGCCAACTAATGAACAAAGTACGAGCGTACAGAATATATGACCAGCCGTGTAGCTGAATTGAAAAGCTTTCGGCTAACAGAACACATGCCATCCTCAATGGAGTGAAATCTTCAGATGTAAAAGTAGCTGCATGCGAACCCCAATGTAAGCAATCCTAAGAAATACTTATCACACTGAAAAGGAAACTGAAAAAAGAAAATGACCAAGAGATTTTTCCTTCCCCTCATGGCAAGACAATATGAGGCGGTCTCAGTTGTTGTTTTGACGAGAAAAATCACGCCAGATAATGTCTCTTAGCAGCACATTGTTAATGGTATAGGCACAAAAACAGTAAAACTAAAAATTCAGATAAATAAACTCTCGGTTCATGATATTAGTTTTAGAGGTAAATACACTGAAATGTCACAAAATCTCTGCTATAAGTAATCATGAAGGAACTACATCTGCGAAATACCAATAATTCCCACCGCAAGTCTTTGGAACTTCCAAGTAGAAAACATCTTCAAACGTCTGATTGCTTTTTAAATGAGCTAACGTATTAATTATTCGACGTTGAACATGTAAAACCTCTACGGATGAAGACACAAATCTGTGATTATGTAGTTTTACAGCATTCACGTTATTTACCTGTCTGATAAATGGGTAGCGAATAGAGACAGTAGCAAAGGACAACATCATGTTTGATGGTCTAGTTTTGCGGCATAAACAATAACAATTTAATAAGCGATAATCTCTTTCCTATCATTATTTTCTGAGACTGTAAGTGGAAAAAGTTCGGATAAGATTTGAAAAGATCTTTAAAGTTCCTTGGAAGTGCTCTGATTATCAAACACTGAATGAATAGAGCCTGTGTAATTTGTGCTTTTTTCACGTGTCTCAATGTTTACGACGTCACATCTCCCCAACTTAAAGTTATAGAATGATACAATTTTGCATGTGCATTCTATGGTATATGAAGATAGTGTGCCGGCCGCGGTGGTCTCGCGGTTCTAGGCGCGCAGTCCGGAACCGTGCGACTGCTACGGTCGCAGGTTCGAATCCTGCCTCGGGCATGGATGTGTGTGATGTCCTTAGGTTAGTTAGGTTTAAGTAGTTCTAAGTTCTAGGGGACTAATGACCACAGCAGTTGAGTCCCATAGTGCTCAGAGCCATTTGAACCATTTTTTGAAGATAGTGTCAAAAAAATTGTTTGTGATCAGAGTTAGTAATAAAGAGACAATAAATTAAAATGTCATGCTTAATGCTGAAGCTATACTACATGAAAATGTGTAAGAGGCGATCGAGTACTTTGTTGCAGTGTGTATGCAAGCCAGTGCAAGTCCGATGTGGATATAGAACCACCAACATACAGGCAAGGGGTTAGTGAGGTCTTGGAATGGAAATTTTTGATAGCCCCTCATAACAAGAGACAAATTTTACTTCCTTTCATTATATTGTGTGTGCGTGTGCGTGTATGTATGGGGTGGGGGTGGGGGTGGGGGGAGGGGAAATGGTGTAGCAGCGAGGGAATGTTTCTGAAAGGTTTTTAATTGTGTGTAACATATGTTATATGCCGCTAACTGCTATCATTCTCAAATACTGGATCGGTATATTATTGACTGATTAGCACGCCTTGGCTAACAATACTTCAAGACAATTCACAGGTTTTTGATTTTAATATTTGATTTATTTGGCTCTGGGCACTATGGGACTTAACTTCTGAGGTCATCAATCCCCTAGAACTCAGAACTACTTAAACCTAACTAACCTAAGCACATCACACACATCCATGCCCGAGGCAGGATTCGAACCAGCGACCGTAGCGGTCGCGCAGTTCCAGACTGTAGTGCCTAGAACCGCTCGGCCACTACGGCCGGCCTTGATTTATTTCGTTAAGCCTTAGACGTAAGATTGTATCTCTCAATGAACATATTACGACAGCATTTTAAATTTCTAAATTCGGTCGATAATTAGATGAAATGCTAAAAATCAAAGTTTTTGCTCCTGGAAGCCTTTACCTGTCAATGTGATCGCACGACCGGAATTAGCCTCTCAGTAACAGACAAGCTTCAGTCGGAAGTGATACGTCACGAAATGCATTTCGTTACACATTCCAGCTGAATGTACATAATATTTGGTTGTATCATTACTGAGCTAAAAAAAGACAAGCGTAGTTAAGATCTCAATATTTCTAGCAAATTTATGTACCGGTGTCCAGCCAGTTGAAAAATGAAACTTTCGGCAACGTCTCACAGTTCTGGGAAAAGGTGTGTGATTCTTGCAACCGTCTTTCTTGCAAATAATGACAGGCCGTACATCTTTTCTCAGGGTAACACATTTGAAATTTTGGAGATCATCTTCCGTGCTCGACTATGTGATTGCGGTGTTCCCAATATTCTTACGCTGTTGTGGTTAGCACACAAGGAAGTGCCGCGCTGGCGATAATGTTAACTAGGATCTGGCTCCAAGGTAATGTTTTAATAACATTTACGAAATACCAGCTAAGTACCTGACATTTCTCTGGTATTACCTTATTCTAGTCTTTTGTTACTTCATCTCCTCCTCATTCTCCTCTTTATGTTCCTCAACCCCCTCTCCCTATCCTATTACTCCCTCTCTCGGCCCATCCCCATCTCCTCGTGCCCTCTCGCTGTCGATCTCCTCTTTCCTTTCTGTGTCCGTTTCCTTCTCTCCCCTCTGTCCATCTCCTTTCCTTTCTCTGTCGATTTCCTTCCCCACTCTCTCTATCCATCTTCTCCTCTCCTTTCTCTGTTCAACACTTCCTCCCCTTGTCTTTGCCTGTCACCTCCTCTTTCCTTTATCCATCTGCCCCTGCCCCAGCAATCCATTTGCTCCTTCACCATCTGTGCATCTTATCACCCACTTAAGTCTTTCGCCCCTTCCGTCTGCTCCTCGACGTATCTAAATCCATCTCCTCCTCTTTCTCTATTTCCTCCTCTGCCCTCACTCTTCTCCGTCTGCTCCTCTTCCCTTTCTGTCCACCACCCCCTCCATGTCTGTCCACTGCTATTGTGTTCATCTGCTTCGTTTTCCTGTCTGACTATCCATCTGCTCATACCCCACATTATAACCCCCCCCCCCCCCACTCCCCACCCAAAGGATGCTGATTCCTACTCACACACTATTTCTTTCCAGTGTACCAAGCTTGGTTGAAATCGGTCCAGAGCTAAGGAGTAGCTTTTTACCCCTGGCTCTGCCCGCAAACACATTTGTCACATATATTTATCGTATTTCACACATATTTGTACACATATTTCACCAATATCTCTATCGAATTTATAACGTCATATATTCTGAAATACTTGTACAATGATACAATTTTGTAAGTACATCCAGAGAAATACGTAGATCCGGTATGAGGAATTTGAACGAATATACTTAGTAGCAAATCAAAATATCATTTATGATGCGGAAGATTTAGTGCATGAACAACGAAAATATAGTAAGCAATAAACTTTTATTCTTTCATCATTTTGTGAGGGGTGTCAGCGAGAAAGTCTCGTAAAGGTTTCTAATTATGTATTAAGTTGCTTGCAAGTTACTAAGTACTCTCTTCACAAATACTGGATTTAACAACTTGCGCCATCCCTTGGGGAGATACACGTTTCTTACCCCCACAGCCGAACTTCCCAGACAGTAAGTGATACAGGTATCTTTCTCGGTTGGAATCGATCCGTTGGTTTATAAAATGTATGGCTTCCGTCAGCAATTGGAGCTGCATAGACATGTTAAAAACTGAACTACGCAGTATTAATCATTATCTCTCTCAGTGGATGGTAGAACGCATAACTATAGCCTGAGATTATTTTATTTATCGTTAACACAGTATCATTGTCCCACAATATGTAATTCTTATTTGGTCGTGAAATGGTTTACAGATTTCTAGGCCGTCAGACATCTCAAGTTTTAGTTTCGTTGCGTATTTTAAAAGATTATCCCTAGTAATCTACCTCCATTTATGGAGAAGATGTAGTGTAGTGAAATAGGGAGAAATTTTTTGAAATATCCTGCTTTTTTTCGAGAGACCTGACTCCTTCGCGACTATACGAGACCACCTTTGACCATAATTCGTATCAGCTGATGGAAACGATGTCAGTCATGGAAATGCTGTGATTAGAAATGGAAGCGTTATCGCCACGGTGTGTTCTGTATTGTATTATCAGTCAAGCCGGGAGAATCTCACCTAAGAATAGGTATAAAACGAAACCGGTTGTGATTTAAAAATCACCCTTATTTGTGACTGGCAGTGGATTTCATTCAACATTACCTCTACAAGAAGCTGTCCTGCAATGGAATGTTTTCTTGTTTTCAGTATTAATCACAGCATCGATAATTTTTGAGAAAATGAAAGTGTGTGCGAACGAGAGCTTGATCTTCCTCCCCCATGCGACATACGTCCTTGGAGAGCACACTTGTCACGACTCAGGATTGATAGTTTAAAACCCGGTAACGTTCACACCTCTTTCTGTTAAATATTTTGTTATGAGTGATTCTGTTAATATTTTAATATCTTTCATAGCACTGATAATAACAAAAGAGACATATTTCAAATTAATGTGTCTGGTCCTGTAAAGAAACCTTTTCGGCTTTCCCATTCGGCAACGTACATAAGCAGGACCAGGACACCAACCTGGCGACGCCAAATCTTTTCTTATATGAAGTTCTTCTGCCGTATGTGATGGTATATGCTCGTCACCAGCGCTGTTACCGCCAATTAAACGATCTAGCCGAGAGCATTCGGCAATCGGCTCCTTCGGAAGAAATTAGATTGCCCCTCATGGGCAGTAGAGTACCCAGCACGTCCATATATAAAAGCTAAACTGGGTTGCACTGTGTTATTTTGTGTCCGAGCCTTTGCGTGTGGCTGGAAGCCAACGAATTCCGTACAGCAACCAACTGTCTCCATTGGTCGACGATGTAATTGCGACTGGGCAGCATCGCGTGGTCCTTAGAGCTGGAACATAGAGTTAGTGAAAATAAAATTAACTGTGCCGGGACTAACTCTGCCCATGGGTGCTGTTTCTTTTGGTATGCAGCTCTGGTAGGTATGTGACGTTCTGACAGAGTCCACAAGCGTGGATGTGTGAAAGGATCGAAGACGTAAGGTCAGAACGGAACGTCCCGTCGACGACATCGTGGTTGGAGTTCACGCTAGGACTGGACAGGACGGAGGTAGGAAACCATTTAAGCTGTTATCAAAGGAGGTTTTAGTGTTTTAAGCAAAAACACGGGAACTTAAATCGAAATACACGGTGTTCGGATATTCCCGTTACAAATTTACATGACTTGTAGAGGCGAGTGAGTACATAATATTTTGAACAGCAACCCATGTACGGAAACGTCACCCAACGGTGCTACAGAGTGTCAAACTTAGAGGCGCCGGTTCCTGTAAATGTATGTACAAACAGGATGATTCCGTGATGATGTTACGAATTTTCAAGAATGGTGGAGAAGGATAAATGTGTCAATTTGTGGTAAGGACTGCTGTACAGGAAACTTGCGAGCGGAAAGTTGTAAGTGGAAACCGTTCTGATACCTCTGACAGTGGAACACATGCACCTGTACTGTTCTGCTAAGATTATAGTGCAGGCAGCTTTCACAGATGGCAGTATAGATGGTAGTATGGACCAAAACAAGGAAAATTTTTTAGTAAACATGAGCACTAAAATACATACCTTTAGAGTATGCATTTTAGAGCCCGTGTTTATTAGGTTTCTTTAAATTTTTTTTTTATCCATACCCCCCCTCCCCCCATGAACCATGGACCTTGCCGCTGGTGGGGAGGCTTGCGTGCCTCAGCGATACAGATACCTGTACCATAGGTACAACCACAACGGAGGGGTATCTGTTGAGAAGCCAGACAAACGTGTGATTCCTGAAGAGGGGCAGCAGCCTTTTCAGTACTTGCAAGGGCAACAGTCTGGATGATTGACTGATCTGGCCTTGTAACTATAACCAAAACGGCGTTTCTGTGCTGGTACTGCGAACGGCTGAAAGCAAGGGGAAACTACGGCCGTAATTTTTCCCGAGGGCATGCAGCTTTACTGTATGATTAAATGATGATGGCTTCCTCTTGCGTAAAATATTCCGAAGGTAAAATAGTCCCCCATTCGGATCTCCGGGCGGAGACTACTCAAGAGGATGTCGTTATCAGCAGAAAGAAAACTGGCGTTCTACAGATCGGAGCGTCTAATGTCAGATCCTTTAATCGGGTAGGAACGGTAGAAAATTTAAAAAGGGAAATGGATAGGTTAAAGTTAGATATAGTGGGAATTAGTGAAGTTCGGTGGCAGGAGGAACAAGACTTCTGGTCAGGTGACTACATGGTTATAAACACAAAATCAAATAGGGGCAATGGAGGTAGGTTTAATAATGTATAGGAAAATAGGAATGCGGGTAAGCTACTACAAATAGCATAGTGAAAGCATTATTGTGGCCAAGATAGATACGAAGCCCACTCCTACTACAGTAGTACAAGTTTATATGCCAACTAGCTCTGCAGATGACGAAGAAATTGAAGAAATGTATGATGAAATAAAAGAAATTATTCAGATAGTGAAGGGAGACGAAAATTTAATAGTCATGGGTGACTGGAATTGGAGTGTAGGAAAACGGAGAGAAGGAAACGTAGAAGGTGAATATGGATTGGAGCTAAGAAATGAAAGAGGAAGCCGCCTGCTAGAATTTTGCACAGAGCATAACTTAATCATGGCTAACACTTGGTTTAAGAATCATGAAAGAAGGTTGTATACGTGGAAGAACCCTGGAGACACTAAAAGGTATCAGTTACATTATATAATGGTAAGACAGAGATTTAGGAACCAGGTTTTAAATTATAAGAAATTTCCAGGGGCAGATGTGGACTCTGACCACAATCTATTGGTTACGACCTGTAGATTAAAACTAAAGAAACTGCAAAAAGGTGGGAATTTAAGGAGATGGGACCTGGATAATCTGAAAGAACGAGAGGTTGTACAGAGTTTCAGGGAGAGCATAAGGGAACAATTGACAGAAATGGGGAAAGAAATACAGTAGAAGAAGAATGCGAGGCTTTGAGGGATGAAGTAGTGAAGGCAGCAGAGGATCAAGTAGGTAAAAAGACGAGGGCTAGTAGGAATCCTTGGGTAATAGAAATATTGAATTTAATTGATAAAAGGAGTAAAAGGAGAAAATATAAAAATGGAGTAAATGAAGCAGGCAGAAAGGAATACGAACGTCTCAAAAATGAGATCGACAGGAAGTGCAAAATGGCTAAGCAGGGATGGCTAGAGGACAAATGTAAGAATGTAGAGGCTTATCTCACTAGGGGTAAGATAGATACTGCCTACAGAAAAATTAAAGAGACCTTTGGAGATAAGAGAACCATTTGTATGAATATTAAGAGCTCAGATGGAAACCCAGTTCTAAGCAAAGAAGGGAAAGCAGAAAGGTGGAAGGAGTATATAGAGGTTCTACACAAGGGCGATGTACTTGAGGACAATATTATGGAAATGGAAGAGGATGTAGATGAAGAAGAAATGGGAGATATGATACTGCGTGAAGAGTTTGACAGAGCACCTGAAAGACCTGAGTCGAAACAAGGCCCCCGGAGTAGACAACATTCCATTGTAACTACTGACGGCCTTGGGAGAGCCAGTCCTGACAAAACTCAACCATCTGGTGAGCAAGAAGTATGAAACAGGTGAAATACCCTCAGACTTCAAGAAGAATATAATAATTCCAATCCCAAAGAAACCAGGTGTTGACAGATGTGATAATTACGGAACAGTTTAATAAGCCACAGATCCAAAATACTAACACGAATTCTTTACAGACAAATGGAAAAACTAGTAGAAGACGACGTCGGGGAAGATCACTTTGGATTCCGTAGAAATACTGGAGCACGTGAGTCAATACTGACCTTACGACTTATCTTAGAAGAAAGATTAAGGAAAGGCAAACCTACGTTTCTAGCACTTAGAGAAAGCTTTTGACAATGTTAACTGGAATACTCTCTTTCAAATTCTGAAGGTGGCAGGGGTAAAATACAGGGAGCGAAAGGCTATTTTCAATTTGTACAGAAACCAGATGGCAGTTATAAGAGTCGAGGGACATGAAAGGGAAGCAGTGGTTGGGAAGGGAGTAAGACAGGGTTGTAGCCTCTCCCCGATGTTATTCAATCTGTATATTGAGCAAGCAGTAAACGAAACAAAAGAAAAATTCGGAGTAGATATTAAAATCCATGGAGAAGAAATAAAAACTTTGAGGTTCGCCGATGACATTGTAATTCTGTCAGAGACAGTGAAGGACTTGGAAGACCAGTTGAACGGCATGGACAGTGTTTTGAAAGGAGGATATAAGATGAACATCAACAAAAGCAAAACGTGGATAATGGAATGTAGTCGAATTAAGTCAGGTGATGCTGAGGGAATTAGATTAGGAAATGAGACACTTACAGTAGTAAAGGAGTTTTGCTATTTGGGGAGCAAAATAACTGATGATGGTCGAAGTGGAGAGGATATAAAATGTAGACTGGCAATGGCAAGGAAAGCGTTTCTGAAGAAGAGAAATTGGTTGACATCGAGTATATATTTAAGTGTCAGAAAGTCATTTCTGAAAGTATTTGTATGTAGTGTAGCCATGTACGGAAGTGAAACATGGACGATAAATAGTTTGGACAAGAAGAGAATAGAAGCTTTCGAAATATGGTGCTACAGAAGAATGCTGAAGATTAGATGGGTAGATCACATAACTAATGAGGAAGTGTTGAATAGGACTGGGGAGAAGAGAAGTTTGTGGCACATCTTGTCTAGAAGAAGGAATCGGTTGGTAGGACGTGTTCTTAGGCATCAAGGGATCACCAATTTAGTATTGGAGGCAGCGTGGAGGGTACAAATCGTAGAGGGAGACCAAGAGATGAATACACTAAGCAGATTCAGAAGGATGTAGATTGCAGTAGGTACTGGGAGATGAAGAAGCTTGCACAGGATAGAGTAGCATGGAGAGCGTCATCAAACCAGTCTCAGGACTGAAGACCACAACAACAACAACCCCAACTGACAGTTGCGTACCCACATTCTTAGCGTCAACAGTTCCAGTACATATATTCTTCTGTCAGAGTTATCAGAAGGGTTCTCATTTATTAGTTTCGACTCGTAAGTGCCCCTTACCTCAAACTGATACATTTATCCTTCTACATCATACTTTAAAGTCCGTAACATCTTCAGCGAATCACCCTATATAGGCCCCGGAGCCTCTAAATTTGACACTTCGTAACTTCGTTGGATAACGTTTCGGGACATGGGTTCCTCTTCAAAACATTATGTACTCAATCCCCTCTACACGTCCTAGGAATTTGTAACGGGAGTCTACGAATACGCTACATAACATACCTTCCACTGCGTTAACCACAGTGGTACATGGCTCGGAGCTACATCACAGAATCAGTAAACGGAAACCAATGTATAACCAAATGGAAAACCCCAAATTCTATCTTACTTTTATGTCTCGATGTAACAACGTACGAGGACGTCGTTGTAAGTTGAATCGTCATTTCCGTTTTGTTACACATTAAAATCCTGTCACGTTCAAGGAACAAAACAGACATTAAACAAATGTGATCTTGAAGAATCTATTGGAGGACGCAAGAGAGAGTCTGAAGAAGTATGTGATACTTAGCTTGCCGATTTCGAGTTCAGTACCTAATTGCCACGTTTCCCTCCAAATTCGAGAACTTTGTTTCTCTCACGTGGTGGAACGTAACCATTGACCATATTGTTTTTTCTGAGATCTTTAGTCCGAAGACTGGTCTGACGCGGCTAAAAACGCTAGTGTGGCCTGTAGAAGTCTCTCCATCTCATTCGTAACTGTCGACAGCAGTCGAGACTTGGTCTGTTGCTACAGTTTCGACTCCGCAAACTTCCCGTCAGTACCAAAGTGACTATTCCTAAATGCCTCTGTATGTGTCCCGTCAATATGTCTCTTCATTTAGTGAAGTTGTTCCATAATTCTTTTCCCTGAATTCGGTTCAGTACCTTCTCATTAGTCTGTCGATTTTCCCATCTAATTTCCGACATTATAATGTAGCATCACTTTTCAGAACTTTTATAATGTAGCTTCACTTCTCAGAACTTTCTTCTTGCCTAAACTATCTATCGTACACGTTTCCCTCTCATAAAGGAACTTGTCAGAAAACAATAACTTACAAACGTTCAAATTTGTATTCGATAACGAATCTATGCTTTTTCAGAAGTGATTTTACTCCTGCACCCAGCTGCATTTTATACGCGGTCTACCTCGCCCATTGTCACTTACTTTGCTGCCCAGAAAATAAAGTTTATCTTTCACGTTCCCTACTATTATTTTCTAAGCGTAGTATGGTTTAATTCCTCTACATTCCATTTTCAAACGAAAATGTAAAATACGTGCAATAATCACTTACGGCGGAACAACAGGTGGGCGCTCAAGTCGAATAATGAGGCAGTGTAGCCTCATTGGAATGTTTCACAATTTTATTAGAGGCAAAACAGTATTGCAGAACTGAAAAAAAATAGTAACGTCAGCGGATGTAATTAATTGCTGTTAGTTAATGAACTACTGATACCTAATTACTGATATTTAACGGGAATTACTCGGATAAACTAACTTTCATTAGCGTACAAATAGAAATGACTGTTTGACAGTTTATCAATCACACTTTCCTTTCTTTTTTAAATGCAGATATGAAATCCTTTGTAAATTGTGTTCCACAACCTGTGTGGAAGACTACTTTGTGAATAACTGCGACAAACCAGCGACGATGTCGTATGGCGGACTTTACTATTTTAATGTAGTGTGTGTCACGTCTGTAATTATAAAATATGTTATATCTATTCAGTGCTGTGTGACTTCAGACTTGAAATACACACGACTTTAAAATGTAAAGACTGTCAAACCCGTACATACTGCCGAAATTATTTGCAGAACCATTAAAGATTTTAGCAGCTTAGTGGTGCCAGAATGAACTTTGCTGTGTAGTGGAGTGTGTGGTGGGTTTGAAACTCCATACTGGACGGGAACTCGAACCTCGTGCGCCTACCTTTCTTTCAAGGAAAACTATCCCGCAAGGCATACAGGAGAACATTCGAGAAGTTTGAATAGTAGGAGGGGAGGTACTGGAGGAGCAAAGCTGTGAAGGCAGGCCTTGAGCCCTGCTTGGTTAGTTCAGTTGGTGGAGCATCTGTTCGATAAAGCAAAGGATCAAACATTCAGTCTCCGGTCCGGCAAACAGTTTCAGTCTTCCAGGAAGTTACACTTACATCAGCAACTGTCGAATTCGACTTCGGCAGCATATTTTCTTCTTTTTTTGGGGGGGGGGGGGGAGGGGGGGGGTCATCAGTCTTCTGACTGGTCTGAAGCGGCCAGCCACGAATTACTCCCCTGTCCCATCTCTTCGTCTCAGAGTATCATTTGCAACCTACGTCCTCAGTTATTTGCTGATGCTTTCCAATCTCTGTCTTCCTCTAAAATTTTTGCCTTCTACAGCTCCCTATAGTATTATGGTAGTCATTTCCGCATGTCTTAACAGATGTCCTGTGACCCTGTCCCTTCTCCTCATCAGCGTTCCTGTCCCTTCTCCTTATCATTATTTTCCACATATTCCTTTCCTCTCCGATTCTGTGCAGAACTTCCTCATTCCTTTTCACTCCACCTAATTTTCAGCATTCGTCTGTAGCACGATACCTGAAATGCTTCGATTCTCTTCTGTTCCTGTTTTCCCACAGTCCACGTTCCACTACTACACAATGCTCTACTCCAAACGTCCATTCTCAAAAATTTCTTCTTCAAATCAAGGCCTATGTTTGATAATAGTAGACTTCCCTTGGCCAGGAATAGCCTTTTTACCATTGCCAGTCTGCTTTCGATGTCCTTCTTGCACCGTCCATCATTGGTTATTTTACTGTCTAGGTAGCAGAATTCGTTGACTTCGTTTACTTCGTGACCATCAATCCTGACGTTAAGTTTCTTGCTGTTCTCTTTTCTGCTACTTCTCAATACTTTCGTCTTTCTTCAGTTTACTCTCAGTCCGCACTCCATACTCGTTACATTTTTCATTCCATTCAGCAGATCATATACTTCTTTTTCAATTTCACTCGGGATAGCAATGTCATCAGTGAATGGTATCATTGATATCTTTTCACCTTTAATTTTATTTCCACCTCTGAATCTCTCTTTTATTTCCAACATTGCTTCTTCGATGTACGATTGAACAGTAGGGGTGAAAGTCCACATCATTGTCTTACATCCTTTCTAATCCGAGCATTTCGTTCTTGGTCGTCCACTCTTATTATTCCCTAGTGACTCTTGTACGTATTGTATAGAACCAGTCTCTCTCTATAACTTACCCCTATTTTTCTCAGAATTTTAAACATCATGCACCATTTTACATTTTCTAACACTTTTTCCAGATCGATAAATCCTATGAATACGTCTTGATTTTTATTTAGTTTTGTATTGTATTGTAATGTATTGTATGGAATTTGGGACCTAGAAACGACTGAAGGGCTTCGTCCCCGCCGTAGCCCTCAGTGGTTCACAAGCCCACAATAGGCTACAGCAGTCCACGCACCCCACCGCCGTCTCACACCGAACCCATGGCTGTTAGGCGGTTCGGCCCCCAGTGGAGTCCCCGGGGAACGTCTCACACCACACGTGTGTAACCCCGATGTTTACGTGGTACAGGAACTATGGTGTACGCGTACGTGGAGAAACTGTTTGCGCAGCAATCGCCGACATGGTGTAACTAAGGTGGAGTAAGGGGAACCTTAGTCTTGCTTCCATTATTAACCGCAAGGTCAGAATTGCCTCCCTCGGACCTTTACCTTTTCTGAAGCCAAAATGATCCTCAACTAGCACATCCTCAATTTCCTTTTTGCATTCTTCTTTATATTATTCTTGTCATCTACATGGATGCATGAGCTGTTAAGCTGATTGCGCAATATTCTAGCACTTGTCAGCTCTTATAGTCTTCGAAATTGTGTAGATCATATTTTAAGTTAATGGTATGTCGCCGGACTCATACATTCTACACACCAACGCGAATAGTTTCTTTGTTGCCACTTCTCCCAATGACTTTAGAAATTCTAATAGAACCATGTCTATCCCTTCTGCCTTTATTAAGCCCTTTAAAGCTTTCCTAAATTTTGATTCTAATACTGGATCCGCTCTCTCTCCTAAATCGAATCCTGTTTATTCATCTTTCACGTAAGACAAATCTTCCCCCTCACAGAGGATTTCAATGTATTCTTTCCATCTATCCGCTCTCTCCTCTGCATTTAAGAGTGGAGTTGTAATGTTACCGCCCTTGCATTTATGTAACTGAAGGTTGTTTTGACTTTCCTGTATGCTGAGTCTGTCTTTCGACAATCATTTCTTTTTCGATTTCCTCACATTTTTTAATGCAGCTTTTTCGTCTTAGCTTCCCATCGCTTCCTGTTTATTTTATTCCTCACCGACTTGTATTTCTGTATTCCTGATTTTCCGGACCTTTTTGTACACTTCCTCCGGTCATCGATCAACTGAAGTATTTCTTCTGTTACCCACGGTTTTTTCGCAGTTACCTTTTTTGTACCTATGTTTTTTCTAACTTCTGTAATGGCCCTTTTTAGAGATGCCCATTTCTCTTCAACTGTACTGCCTACTGAGATATTCCTTATTGCTGTGTCTATAGGCATAGAAAACTTCAAGCTTATCTCGTCATTCCTTAGTGCTTCCGTATCCCACTTCTTTACCTATTGATTCTTCCTGAATAATGCATTAAACTTCAGCCTACTCTTCGTCATTACTATATTGTGATCTGAGTCTATATCTGTTCCTGGGTACGCCTTACAATCTAGTATCAGATATCGGAATCTCTGTCTCACCATTATGTAATCTAACTGAAATATTGCAGTATAACCCGGCTTTTTTCTAGTATGCCCCCTCCTCTTGTCATTCTTGAACAGAGTATTTGCTATTATTAGCTGATATTTATTACAGAGCTCAATTAATCTTTCTCCTTTCTCAACCTTTGCCCCAAGCCCATAATCTCGTGTAACCTTTTCTTCTACTCCTTTCCCTACAACAGCATTGCATTCCAGTCTCAGGCCACCTATGCAGATTATTAATCAAATTTAAACAGTGGCGTGATTCGAACCCAGAACCGAGGACTTTTTGATTACTAATGGAAGACGCTAACCCTAGACAACGGGTGCATTTAGCTCCCCGTTAGTGGGATTTCTGAAACATAATGCCATTCGTATCTTCTACTTGTATTTAACGCACTCGGTAAAAATAATGCTTTTACTCCATTTGACCTCAAAATACAGTCACTGGGGTCTCAGGCTTCTGCTACCCCAAGAACAAAGAACTGACTCACTTAGTTCGTTGTAAGCATTAATTTCCCAAGAGCATTTCAGAACTCCCGAATGTGTCACGCTGTCTCAGCCAGGAATGTATTAATCCCCTGAGTCCCAAAGTTTTTCCATTGTGAAACTCTTAAGAGCATCACGAGGTCTAATTGTAGCCCGCGCCTTCGACGTCGTTTGCGAAAACAGAACGAAGCCCACTGAATGTTACTTCATTATCATTGCTGACGTTCTCACAAGTAAATATACTGGTGACTTTTCTTGGAAATTTTGCTGTGTTACTAACCACTCTTGCTTCAACAATAGTACCAGCATCTACGAACGCGCCGCGCCGCAATCGTTGGAACTTAGCAATGTGGCTAGTTGACGAAAATATGTGGAACTTTCTAGCTAATGAGCAGTCGTTTTTACATTTATTTTCCGTATTTATTTTTTCATCATATGACAGTGCCAAGATACTGAAAAAACATTCTTTGAAATATGCCGCAGCCCTTTCTTCATTGTTCATAAGTTAAAATTTGTATCAGCGTAGAACATATATTAAAAGAATACACGGATTTCTTATATCGAATGTTCATATCGATTACGAAATTATAAGTCTTAGCGTTGCTAACACTATTTTTGCTACAAGTGATGTTTGTCAGGCAACAGTTTGTCGGTGAACCGCAAAAGAGCCTGCTATCAGTGATATTTCAAGTACTAAATTTTTCAAGTTTCGATGTAGCACAATTTTTTTTTGGACGATGGAAATGGTTTTGTCACTGCATTTACATTGACTGCATTTCACTGAAGTTTCCATGAAATATAAGTTTTAATTATCAAGTAATCGAATAGTTAGCGTGAACTGACCTTCCTTTTTCTATGCTATTATAAAGTTAAGCTATCCGCACTGTTACGTCAGTGACGCTTAATGAGTAATACGATCGTTTACAGTGTTTCGCCTGTGCTAATTAATGTGTTTTCTTACACGTGATAGGTAAAGTGATTGTGCATCGGAGTTCCCCTGGATTGCAGTCATTACTGTTACGACCTCCAGTTCTCAGTGTCACATAAATCATTACCTATTCCATTAGGTTGGACGTGTTCCCACAATGAAATTGTTCAGTAGCTGTTCGGTTATTGAACAGCCCATACTGTGGCGCTGTATTACTAATCTCCCGCACAACTGATAGCCACTGTTAATACGATCACGGTACAGTTCAGTGCCGAAATGACCAGTAGATCCTCCACTTCGCAAATGTGTGGGAGAATATCGCTATCGTACTAGAATGGCCTTCTGCAAACGCTCATAATGCCGTAAAATTGCTCTTAATGATGCCATGAACGCACAGCAGGTCAAATAAATTTGAGAAAGAGAGACATTTCTAGCCGGCAGCGGTGGCCGCGCGGTTCTGGCGCTGCAGTCGGGAGCCGTGGGGCTGCTACGGTCGCAGGTTCGAATCCTGCCTCGGGCATGGGTGTGTGTGACGTCCTTACGTTAGTTAGGTTTAAGTAGTTCTGAGTTCTAGGGGACTAATGACCTAAGATGTTGAGTCCCATAGTGCTCAGAGCCATTTGAACCATTTTTTTGAAGAGACATTTCTATTGTAATGGACATGTCAATGATTGTTCACATGCTTGTTATAAAAAGATTTTCTATTCCCGGCACTGTCTCACACAGTTTCACTAAGAAATAGTTTCGGCAGTCACTGGTCACCTTTAGATTGTAATGACCGAAACAATTGTCCATTCCGACCACTGAAAAGTCACAATGTCACAAAAAATTTATTCTGGGATAAAAGTTATCTTACTGTACGTGAAAGTGACCCACAATTTCCTGAGATGACGTAGTTCCTCCACAAGAGCGAGATGATGTTCTCTTGAAGTCTGCTGAAACAGAACCGACCACTAGAGAGACGCCAAAATAATAGTGATAGTACGCAGGTGATGCTGTTACTGTCAGAACGGTCATAGTAGGTTTCAGCTACTTTTTCGCTGTTGGAGGCGCTGTGAAACATTCCAAGGTATAAATTTCTGAAGATAAATTGGAGGTTGCCTGAAAATGTTTTATTTCACGTTCCCACACTCACCAAGGCATTTGAAAATGCCATACACTAAATTACACTGTATAGTAATGGAGGCCATGGATAGTTAGCCACAGTTTCTATTTTCCGGCGCCGTGAAATTACAGTGCTGCCATCTTGCTAGTGAGGAGTGTATGTAAAGGCGAAACATCTAGTTGAAAGGATCAGGACGGAATGTCCCCTGTTTCATCGATTTTCCGACTGGTGAGTAAACTGTTGCATCCTACATTTGTTTTGTTCTGGTTAACCTGCAAAATTGAGCTGAGGAGCTGCTAATGGTAGTCTCCTTAGAGAGGTTCACTGTTGTTGTATGCATGCGTTATAATTTGTTTTAGTTGTTTCGTTCAAAATGGTTCAAATGGCTCTGAGCACTATGGGACTCAACTGCTGTGGTCATTAGTCCCCTAGAACTTAGAACTACTTAAACCTAACTAACCTAAGGACATCACACACATCCATGCCCGAGGCAGGATTCGAACCTGCGACCGTAGCAGTCGCACGGTTCCGGACTGCGCGCCTAGAACCGCGAGACCACCGCGGCCGGCAGTTGTTTCGTGCTGTATGCCTGTTTCGTAATTGATATCGCCGTGGGGCTAGTTGCCGTAGTTAGGTATGGGTTCAGTTTCACACACCTATGACAAATTACCATACGCCTTTTCCAACTAAACCATCCATCGCTGTTCATTAAAAAAGAAAAAAAAATCTATAAAATATTTAAATACACGTCGCCTAAGAAGTAATTCCTATTTCCCATACAGTCGGACCACGACAGAAATCCATTCATGGCTGGAAAAAGGTACTAAATACTGTCGATATGATTTTTTCTGCGAATTGTGTCAGATATTAACTATGCAGGAAATGACAACAGCTTGGCCTTTCTAAATGATAGTTCAGAGGCTGAAGCTCCTCTCCGTGGCGTAGAGATTTCATCCTTATCCTCCTGCCTAGACGAAGGCGAACGTTCTCTTTCGACAGTTCTAACGAATGCTGGAGAACCAACGGGTCACATCGAACAGGTCCAGCGACTAATGCCCCCAATATCAAGGCCCTCCTGATCACCTTGAAATCCACGTGACTTTGTTTTGGTGAAGTGCCGTCCCCGCCTGTACCCTAGAAAGACTGTCGAAACCGAAGGGAGCGAGATTCGCGTGTCTTCCAAGATGAAACAGGGTAAAGCTGGAGATGGTCAGCAGAGGATGATTCAGTTTGATACGACCAAAGAAAAACTGTGCGGAAATTGAGCCCGCCTAAACTCTTACATTCGTTGTAGATTTAAAGCAATGACCTAATTCTATCTGAATAATTACAGGTAGTTTATATATTTCAGCAGACTTAATTTTTGTGTAAACGCCGTTTCTTCACGAGATATTTATTTTTTCAACAATTTATTCTTTGAAAAGGAAATTGTCCCAAGTTTTGATGAGATGAAACGCTTTCCTTCAGAAATTGTTTTGTTCTGTCTAAGTATTCCTATGCAGACCAGCTTAAGCCAACACGCCCCTTGATATACGCCAGCTAAAGCTGCAGCTGGGGTTAGTTGGTATGGGTGCAAGCCTTTAGGAAAGGTATTTATGGGGTTATGTAGGCACTCATCTAATTAAAGAGTCCAACATGGTTTTCCAGCTAAAATATTATGCTATTCGCAGCTGGCACAAAACAATACAAAAATCAAAAACCAATACCTCTGTCAACTAGCCTTGGTGTCCTTAAATAAAATGGTTTATGTGCGGGTTGTGTAGAGTTGTTAGAGGAGATAAAAAGAAACACTTTAGCTATGTGAAACAAATGCCGCACGTGCAAATTTCTCACTTGGGGTGCCTGAACGGCTTGTCGCTGGACTTTGCTTAGGCCAACGTTCAAATTTATTTTGAATGCTTGATGCAACACACCACCATTTTATTGTTAGTAACGTTTAGTAAGGGTTAGTATGCGAAAGTTTGCATCACTTTTAGCATATCCACGCCTCTAGATAACCACTTACATTATTGTTGCGTATGTTATATTAAGTTTACATGTAAGTTTTACTGATGTTTAGAAGTTCTTCACGGCTGAACAAGTTAACTGACATGGATCTCATTTTGGAGAAGCATGATGCAACCGTCGAGCAGCAAGGCGCCTGTCTGCATAACGATTCGCATTTGGAAGACCTGATGGCGCTGTTCGTGAAACGAGATCCCTTAGACGAGACCGACATGAAATCGGTAGGACTTCGCAGGGTGTGAACTCTTCAGTTTTATGTAGCTGTGTTACAGTGAATTGAGAACAATGCCAGCATTAGCAAACAGTCCACAGCCAAGCAACTAAATACCTCCGATCTCGGTGTGTGTAACGTCCTGCACGAGATGTCCGTGCGTCCATTCCAAGCATTAGAAGGACGAAGACCTATCAGCTGACGACTTATCCCAGGGCTTGGAATTCTGCCAATGGTATAAACGTCCCTCACATACAAATGTATTTGGTTACTGATGAGGTTACCTTCACAGTGGATGAAATATTCAGCCCCAATAACCATGTCTGGGAGTTAGAAAATCCTAAGGCAGATAGTGTGTTTCATCATCAACAGAGATTTACCACAAATGTGTTGGGTGATACTGTGCACGACTGGGACAAACTTTGTGACTAACACTTTCGATGGAAAAAAAAATACCGTATCTTTCTGCGTAAAGTACTATATGGGACGTGATGGAGAACGGTTCTACCATAATGAGACCCCACAACGCTTTGCCATTGATGTCAGACATCCTTTAGACAATGTTTTCCCAACTTTATTTTTAGTGGTGAGCCACTATCATGACCACCACATCCTCCCGAAGTCACTCCTATGGATTTACTTTCATGGGGAGAGACACCGATAGACTCCGCAGAAGAGCTGATTGCCTTTTTTGGCCGAAGGTCCAGCCATCATTCGTGAAACACCAGGTTGTTTAGAGCGTGTAAGACAATCGTTAACACACAGGTGCCAGACGTACATTAAAGTAAACGAACAACATTTTCAGCAACATCTCTGTAACAGTATTTATCACACGCCAATCTGAACATCGCCTCTGAACACAACTAGCGCCAAAACTTTCACGTACTCCCAGCGAGTTAACTAACGGTGCACCGCTGACATTATTGTCTCACGAAAAAACAGTTACTCTTCATCTCCTCTAAACACTCTAAAATTTCATCTAGGTAATTTATTACGCCCGGTATGTACACTGACGAGCCAGGATGTGGTAATCACTGGTCATCGCGAATCTAATTTCCCCTGGTGCTATTACGGGTAATTGACGAGTCATAAATCAATACAGTGACGACAGGGCTCGCAAATTACAGTGATGACTTTGACAAAGGCCGGATTGTAATGGCCTGGCGCTTTTGGACGAGCATCTCGGAGACTGCTAAGATGGTCGGCTATTTGCGTGGCACTAGCGTGAGAATCTGCGGAAGGTGCTGAAGGACAGTGAACTCACAAAGCAACAAGAAGCTGGCCTCATCGCAAAATGTGGAAGCCAGGTGCTTGTCCGTCCTGGAAATCAGGGTATGTGGCGATTTGTAACAGATATGAGGGCAAGGTACAATTCTGGAGCAGTCAATTGGAGCACACCGTTTAGCGCTGACTGCGAACGTGAGACTTACCAACTGATGAACCATCCGTGTTCCCATGTTAACTCAATGAGATCGTCAATTGTGGTTGCTGTGGGCATGGTATCACCGAGATTGCTGGGTGATCATTGGAAGTGTGTCACCTGGGCGGATGAATCACGTTTCTTTGTTACGCTAAGTCCAGAAAAACCGTTATCGCGAACGGCTGTCCTAAACACGGACGCAGGCTGGTGGGAATAGCATTATTCTGCAAGGGACGTTACCCTGGGCTTCGAAGGCGCCATGACAGCTGTGGGCCAGATGAAAATTATTACAGATTACCTGTATCCCCTCATGTTTCTTGTTTTTACAGGCAGAATAGCTTGTTCCAGCAGGATAACTGTCGGCGTCACAAGACCATAGTTGTGTTACAGTATTTTATGAATAAAACCGTCTAGATCGCTAAATCAAGGCACCTCGATTACGTATACTTTTCAATATTGACACAGAACCTTGTTTCGCAAGTTGATATCTGATGATGGCAGGTGCCGAAACGTCGTAATAACTAAACACATTTTATATAGCGAAATAGCAGATTTTATTCATAAAATAATCACGATGATCGCTTTTTGATACCGGCAGTAAGTTTCCTTTATTAGCGAGCTACAGCTGTTTGAGTTATTCACATGCACGACGAAATGTAGCAGGAATCGCAACCGAAGCCCTACAATACACACTCAGGGACTTACACAAATGGGGACAACTAAATGAATCAACAGGCCAAGTCTCCAAGGCCGAATTCTGGGTTTATAAACAATTAAAGGCATCGTAGCAGACGGCAAAGAAATGACTGGGTTAATGCAGATGAGGTCTTTCTGCTCCGACATCGACACAACACGCGAAGTACATGTTGACACTCAAGTATGACAGCATTATATACAGATCAAAACAGAGAGACAAACTTTAACAGGTATTCTTGGCAACATGTTAAACCTAGATTTTTTTCGACACATAGGTAGAATAAGACTGTTGTTGTTGTGGTCTTCAGTGCAGAGACTGGTTTGATGCAGCTCTCCACGCTATCCTATGGAAGCTTCTTCATCTCCAATCTACATCCTTCTGAATCTACTTAATGTACTCATCTCTTGCTCTACCTCTACGATTTTTACCCTCCACGCTGCCTTCCAATACTAAATTGGTGATCGTTTGATGCCTCAGAACATGTCCTATCAACCGATCCCTTCATCTAGTCAATTTGTGACACAAACACAGCCTCCGCAGTTCTACTCAGAACCTCATTAGTTACATGATCTACCGATCTAATCTTCAGCAATCTCCTGTAGCACCACATTTCGAAAGATTCTAATCTCTTGTTGTCCAAACTATTTATCGTCCATGTTTCACTTCCATACGTGGCTACACTCCATTCAATTACTTTCAGAAATGACTTCCTGACACTTAAATCTATACTCGATGTTAACAAATTTCTCTTCCTTGCCAAGACCAGTCTACATATTATATCCTCTCTACTTCGGCCGTCATCAGTTATTTTGCTCCTCAAATGGCAAAACTCGTCTACTACTTTAAGTGTTTCATTTACTGTTCTAATTCCCTCAGCATCACCTGACTTAATTCTGCTCAATACACAGATTGAACATCATCAGGGAAAGACTACAACCCTGTCTCACTCCCTTCTCAACCACTGCTTCCCTTTCATGCTCCTCGACTCTTATAACTGCCATCTGGTTTTTGCACAAACTGTAAATAGCCTTTCGCTCCCTGTATTTTACCCCTGCCTCGTTCAGAATTTAGAGTATTCCAGTCAATATTGTCATTTCATACCGTACCTTATTAACTACTGTAGAGAGCTGTCGGTTTCGAGGTCACGTTCCGAGACCTCCTCCCAGAGAAGTCCTGGTGAAGGCATCTCTGCTACTCAATCTATCCTATCCTCTTTTATCGTTCTTCTTAAATCAAAGTGTTTTCTTTTATAATTTCCTATTTCCGACATGATCTATAATAGTTTTTTAAGTACAATGCAGTTGCCATATACACAATGAAAGAGGACACATTATCTGCACGAGGTGCTGTATGGGCAACGGAGTCCACGGCCTCTGCTGCGTAGTGTGGGAGTTGCGCGCTGGGGGCTGTTGATTTCGGCTGACTGAATTATATGGCGGGCCCTAGTAGTCCAAAGACAGCATGAAAAAAAAAAAAAGGAGAAGAAGTTTGAGGGGTGTGAAATAAAGTTGATGTCTTGGCCGCCAAATTTGCCTGTTCTGAACCCAACGAAATGCATCTGGTTCGCGAGCTCCGCTCCAAGAACTGAATTTATCATAACAGTGTGATCCATGCCTAGACTTATGGTGCCATCTTTTTCGTCAATGCGTCCTGTGGCGCAAGTTAGTAATAATATGCAATTCAGCACTGTGAAACAGGTTCAAAAATGGTTCAAATGGCTCTGAGCACTATGGTACTTAACTTCCGAGGTCATCAGTCCCCTAGAACTTAGAACTACTAAAACCTAACTAACCTAAGGACGTCACACACATCCATGCCCGAGGCTGGATTCGAACCTGCGATCGTAACGGCAGCGCAGTTCCAGACTGTAGCGCCTAGAACCGCTCGGCCGCGCCGGCCGGCCTGTGAAACAGAAAATGTAAATAAAACTCTAATGTCACCCTGTAATTCGTAAAATGTCCTTTAGTGAATTACAATTGCTACGAATGTATTCATAAAACATTGTGAAATACACAAAAGTTTATGTCAAATACCTATTACGTTTAATTCTCGGAAAAACTACTCAGGTAGATACACAAAACCCTAAAGAGTTTAATTACTCTGATATCAAAATTACTGACAGCATTTGCTACGTGAGCTATTTGAGTAAACAGTCTCTGGTTCTGCTGTCTCTCTGTTCTAAGGGCTTTAAGTACATTAGAGTTATTCTTGAATTTTCTGTAACTAATGTACTCTCCTTCTTTGCAGCGTTTGAAATGTGAGAGACTTGAATGGATTCAACACTGCGGGTTCGCTTTCTGCTCAGTACCATCGCCAGAAAAAAGCCTTGCGGTGTATGAAGCCCTCCCATATGAATAACACTGCTGGATATCGTGTTTGATACCTCTATCCAGAGGGCGCGCTCAGCGCTGCGTATGACAGTCCTTTGTGGGATTATGGAGTGGGACAGTCGGAGTTATCACATGGGCGATTTTTGACGTGCAGCAACCTGGAGAGGGCACGGGCGTGCCTTTGACGGCTGGTGGCCCGTTTGTTGCTCTCTGTTTCCGTCCCGAGCAGCGTGTGTCTCGCTGAATGCCGGACACGCATACAGAGCATACTGCACGACCTTATGCTGGCAGACACTGCAGAAAGCTCAAACGTGAGCCACTGCCACCAGCGTTACACACTGTCGAGCCTCACCCTCATGAACGTCACTCTCTCTCTCTCTCTCTCTCTCTCTCTCTCTCTCTCTTCTCACACTCTCTCTCTCTCTCTCTCTCTTTCTCTTTATATCTTAACTCTCTCTCTCTCTCTCTCTCTCTCTCTCTCTCTCTCTCTCTCTCTCTCTCTCTCTCTCACCTCCGAGTGAACTAAGACATGTGTCCGCATTCGGGAGAACAGTGGCTTAAACCTCCGTCCAGCAATCAAGATTTCTCTAAACCTCTTAATATCAATGCTGAGATGGCTTCGTTGAAAAGCCAAGGCTGGTCTCCATTTCCATCCTTCCCAAATGCGAGTGAATCTTCCTTCCTCTGCCCTTTGCTTTCACCCTCAATGATAGTGGGTCAGCCCTGTAAACAATAACAGAAAAGGATGAGACAATTATACAAAGAACTCACCACCAAGTTGCACTGAACACATACGCAACCTAAAGTTCGGACAGGAAAACAAATCTACCCCTGCCGAACACAACTTAGCGAGAAAACATTTTCAATATAGGACAAGGAATTCCGCCTTATGCAAGACACGATTTTCAGTTCCGTTTCACCCAGATAAGTTTCAGCACTTTTTTTGCTATCTATTTTCTTACTTGCATGAAGCAATTGGGTATTTATGTTGGTAGCTAGTCTGCTACATTATCTACTAATCTAAGGTCATCACACAACACCCAATCATCACAAGGCAGAGAAAATCCCTGACCCCGCCGGGAATCGAACCCGGGAACCTGGGCGCGGGAAGCGAGAACGCTTTCGCACGACCACGAGCTGCAGCAGCATGGACTATCAGCTCGGAGACCATGGCTGCGGTTACCCTTGACGCTGCATCACAGACAGGAGGGCCTGCGATCGTGTACTTAACGACGAACCTGGGTGCACGAATGGTACAACGTCATTTTTTCGGATGAATCCAGATTCTGTTTACAGCATCATGTTGGTCGCATCCGAGTTTGGCGACATCGCGGTGAACACACATTGTAAGCGTGTATTCGTCATCGCCATACTTGCGTACCACGCGCCGTGATGGTATGGGGTGTCATTGGTTACACGTCTCGGTCACATCTTGTTCGCACTGACAGCAGTTTGAACAGTTGACGTTACATTTCAGATGTGTTACGACCCGTGGCTGTACCCTTCATTCGATCCCTGCGAAACCCTACGTTTTAGCAGGATAATGCAAGACCGCATGTTGCAGTTCCTGTACGGGCCTTTCTGGATACAGAAAATGTTCGACTGCTGCCCTGGCCAAGCACATTCTCCAGATCTCTCATCAACTGAAAATGTCTGGTCGGTGGTGGCCGAGCAACTGGCTCGTCGGTCGTGCGGTAGCGTTCTCGCTTCCCACGCCCGGGTTCCCGGGTTAGATTCCCGGCGGGGTCAGGGATTTTCTCTGCCTCGTGATGACTGGTATTGTGTGCTGTCCTTAAGTTAGTTAGGTTTAAGTATTTCTAAGTTCTAGGGGACTGATGACCATCGATGTTAAGTCCCATAGTGCTCAGAGCCATTTGAACTGGCTCGTCACAATACTCCAGTCACTACTCTTGATGAACTGTGGTATCGTGTTGAAGCCTCATGGGCAGCTGTGCCTGTACACTCCATCCAAGCTCTGTTTGACTCAGTGCCCAGGCGTATCAAGGCCGTTATTACGGCCAGAGGTGGTTGTTCTGGGTACTGACTCCTCAGGATCTATGCACCCAAATAGCGTGAAAATGTAATCACATGTCAGTTCTAGTATAATATATTTGTCCAATGAATACCCGTTTATCATCTGCATTTCTTCTTGGTGTAGCAATTTTAATGGCCAATAGTGTATGTTGGTAGCTAGTCTGCTACACTATCTACAACTTGGCGGCGGCGGCGAAAACTCTTCCCATGTTCGGAAATTCGTAAAAAGTGCGTTGTCAAACGACCGTAAGTCACAGAAATCAGCGTATTGAACTCGTCAAAACATATGAGAAAACTCTACAAGAAAAATGCCATGACAAGTTGTAGATTGTATAGCAAACTAGCCACCAACATAAATATCCAATAGCTTCATGTAAGTAATAAAATAAAATAACACACTGAAGATAGCAAAAAAATAGTGCTTAAACATGTCTGGGCGAAACGAAACTGAAAAAGGTGTCTTGCATAAGGCGGAATTCATAGCAAGAATGGACATAAGAAGAACTGCAACACCACGAGATGATTATTTTCGATATAGGAAAGACGTCTATCATCTGCTCGGCTTATGGTTTCTGGGAAAGCATTAATAAGGAGACAATCGAGAAACAAGTGTCGTCGAATTTTGTATACCAACCTAACGTAGCTGGACAACCAACGTTTGAACCAATAAAACGGGAAAGACAGCTGTCTTCACTATCGCGTAGGGCAGCGATGGTCAGTGGGCGTGAGACTACATAATCAATTGGCCAGACTGCTGTTAAGCTTTTGTTGTGGTTGGATGCCCTTCTGGTCAAAAACCACAACAACAACAAACAACAACAATAACTACTGTGGAGCGGCTGTTATGAGATCTAAATGCTAATAGAAGATACCTGCATACGGAGAGGGCTACAAGCAAACCGTGAAAATTTTTGCTACATAGACACTCCCCATAAACATTGTGAATATTGTCAGCATTTATGAACGTGTGGTGTCCGTTCTTTCGAAAGAACAGACACCTTGCATTGATATAATTAATGTGCCTCGATTTCAATGATTCCACAGCGTTCATTGCGGATGCACAGTTGCGTTGGACCTCCAGCGGGAATCTAAAATTAGTGAGCACGGAGGACATGGACGGAAATTGTGGATAAATGGTGGCTCTAGTTGGGAGAGTTAGTCATCCGAGGAGCATTTCGAAATAGTCTGCGCCTTTGCGGTAAACACTGTGCAGGGATGGCATTGCGGTCATGGCACCTGTCTAGTAAGGAGGAGATCCCGGGATCGAGTCCTCGACCGACACACATTTTTCACTCGCCACCGCTGATTCCTCATAAAGTCCCGATGCAGCAGATATCATCAGTTCCTTCCCTTTCCTTTCTCCCCCCGCATCTTCAATTTTATCACTTATTGTTCGTGTTTCTTGTACTCATTTTATGGTAATATGATAACTTTGGTTAGTTCGGAACTTCATCGGCAAAATTTCAGAGGCTGTTCAAGGACATTTTCTGAATATTGTGGTATCACGTGCTTGTGGCCTTCGTCGACTCTTTATAGGATGATTGCATTTCCTTTGGTTCCATCTAACTTTGTGTCTGCATTGCGCTCAACAGCTCTGCACAACTAGTGCAAAACTAGTCTCTTACGATCCTTGCTTTTGAAAACACTACTGCCGACTTTACTCTTTGATCTCCAGCTTGCATTCAGCACTTATCTGTTCTGTATCGAGAAATACATTAGGCTGTGCTTGTTGTACATTAATGGCGAAACACAGCAGTATGCATTTATAAAATTTGACTACAGCCGACACATTTGACGCAAGAAGAGCAACATCATTCATACTTTAAACATTTCTCATTTTTAATTAATGACGTGTTTCGATCTCTCTGCATCATCTTTACATTTAAAATAAAGTAACATTAAATATATACTGTGCATTATTTTGCAATTAGTGGTAAAATTGTACATAAAAGTAGAATTTACCTTTGTAGTTGCGCCAGCAACCCATCGTGTCTTTGTCATAACCTCATATCAGAGTACTGTACTTTGTAGCTGCAAATAGTGTTCCAATCACCCTTGCTCCAATTTTTTCCCTGTCCTCTCTCCCCTCTGCCCTTTCCCATCCTCTTACATATACCAGACATAGATTTAAAGCATGGGCCGAAGTTGCAAAACACAGTACTCTGATATAAAGTTCTGACAAATACACGACGCATTGCGGACGCAAACAGTTAAGTTCTGCATTTATGTATAACTCTTTTCTACTTATTGCAAAATAATAGGGAGTACATATTTGGAGCTAATTGTTTTAGATCTGAAGATAATCCAGAGAGATCGAAACATGCTGTGAATTTAAGAAAAAGTGTTGCTGACACTGAAAATTACATTTTGATTCTCGAAATTCTATATCAAAAAGAAAAGTTGATGAAAAGTAACTAAGATTTTTAGTGTAACTCGTTGCAGCATATTTTCAAAGCATTTTAAATGCTTAATTGACTTTATTATCATTGTTTCCGGACCACTCACACTGTCCTGTATTCTTCATCAGGACGAAATTGCAGATCTTTTGAGTGCATTTATGGATTCTGTATTTTGCAGGTTGTGAAAGTTCTTCTCCTTCTTCTTCCATAGTTCAAATATCAGATAAAACCTTTCTTAATCTTCTCCCTTCAGGCTGATATCTTTGTAGGTTTGAACGCCAGTCTCTTTCTACTTATTCTGTTAAAATGTTCATTTTGTTAAGTTTCGTGAAATAATTCTTTAATTCGTACATATTCAGTTCCCTTCCGTTCTCGTCATTCGTAATACTGTCAACAGTGCTGTACTCTTTTGTCGCTCTGGGGCAATTAATTTTTCTACCTAAATTCCACTCACTTTTTATTTATTAAAGACCCTTGACAGGCTTCCATGCAACGTAGGAACACTCATGGTCTTGTGACACTCGGAAAGTGAAACGATTAAAATTTTATTTTACGTGCACTTATATATTGTCTAAAATTTAACTGTAAATTTTGGCAGTTTTGTTTCTTTGTCCTTGTTATATTCGTATATGCAAGCTAATTTGTTGCTTTTGACTCAATCGTTCACTTGGCTTTTTGTTCTTTTATGCATCTTTTTGTTTCACACTTCAGATAATTTTGCGCAATGATTAAATTGTTTTCGTATATTACTGTTTTTTCCAGAGATGTGGAACCGTTCACACATAAGAAACAGTTTATAGTAACATGTGTACCTGTAAGGAGAACCTGATTTCAACTGAGTTTAGCACTGCATCGCCTAGATGTACTCTATGACTCGTTTAATTAACACATAAAAATATGCCACAACAAAATAATACAGACCAACTTTGCACGAAATAAAAATAGGGATTGCAATATTTCTCTAACGATAGCACCATCTAGTGTAAAGTGAATAATGCAACCATGCTGCCCTCTGTTATTTATGCGAATCTGGACGTTATTGTACCACTGACTGACGTTATAAACTGAGTTAATTTGCCACTTGAAACCAGAATCTTTATTAAATGTAACATGTATCTACTTTTCAAGGTTGCTCACAGAAGGTATTCTTTTGTTAACAAAATCAGTAGCTTCACAGAAATTCTATGAATTCCAGGCGAGTTTCTTCTTTAAATTCTCTTCGATTTCCGGATATTTCTTCTAGCACATATGCAGTACTTGTTTTAGATCTTCTTTTCCGAAACCCATTTGTTCTTCAGTGTCTATCATAAACATCTATTCTTAACGTAGTGTGTTGTGACGTATTCATGGCATGTACAACGACCAAAACCACTGAAATATTGTAATAGTGCAGCCTTTGACGTTCGAATCAGCGATGTATCACACTAACAGAAGCGTTTCAGGGTGTTTACGTAGCGCATGAAATGAGAAGAGGAATTTAAAAATGTCCATAAATGAAAGTAGTTGTTACTGAGATGGAAGTTAGGGTTGCCTTTTGCACAGGGGTTACAAAGTTATTCATACTTCAAATTTTTGGCAAAAAGTATTATTATTATATTAGTATTGTAATGGTAATAATAATTATTATCATTGTCATTTTACCTCTTTCTCAGATAAACTCAGTGACCTATGCTGCTAATCGTCAGCGTGAAACTAGGTCGCTGCAGGCTAAGTGCGGAGCCAATTACAGGGTTCGCTAGTTAACGAGAGTTGCTTATAGGACAGCATTCTCGGGAGACGAACTGCGTCTCGGTGTTTCAAACAAGAAACTAATTCTATTTGGCCTCCTTAGATCTTGAATCTTTCTGTGGCAGTAAAGAATGGAGCACTCTGCCCTGGCAGAAAAAGGAAACGGACATCCCCCAAATAGAGCTGCAAGTAATTGCTTACATTATCTAAGGATCGTGAGACTCTTCGCTTACGGTGTTTAAAGTTTCATCAGGTCCACATTTCGAGGACAGAGCTAATGCCATCAACTTTTGTTCCGTCCCAAATCCGACTGAAAGTGATACAATGAGTGTCGAATTAATTAAATTTGAAAGAAATCCATAGGACAGGAAAAACTGAAAGTGTATTTAAATATTGTAAGAAGAAGTCAAAAATCTCAGAGTGATTACTATTATGAATTCAGTGTAAGAAATATGAGTGAAGTTGTCATTGTTAAAGCATGAACAGAAATAATGTTCGAAAGGTAGGTCTATACCTTTTAATGTGTCGTTATCTAATGAAATATTATCACCAATACAATGGTAATTTGTATAGACATGAAATTTTTACAGACTTATACACTCCTGGAAATTGAAATAAGAACACCGTGAATTCACTGTCTCAGGAAGGGGAAACTTTATTGACACATTCCTGGGGTCAGATACATCACATGATCACACTGACAGAACCACATGCACATAGACACAGGCAACAGAGCATGCACAATGTCGGCACTAGTACAGTGTATATCCACCTTTCGCAGCAATGCAGGCTGCTATTCTCCCATGGAGACGATCGTAGAGATGCTGGATGTAGTCCTGTGGAACGGCTTGCCATGCCATTTCCACCTGGCGCCTCAGTTGGACCAGCGTTCGTGCTGGACGTGCAGACCGCGTGAGACGACGCTTCATCCAGTCCCAAACATGCTCAATGGGGGACAGATAAGAAGATCTTGCTGGCCAGGGTAGTTGACTTACACCTTCTAGAGCACGTTGGGTGGCACGTGATACATGCGGACGTACATTGTCCTGTTGGAACAGCAAGTTCCCTTGGCGGTCTAGGAATGGTAGAACGATGGGTTCGATGACGGTTTGGATGTACCGTGCAGTATTCAGTGTCCCCTCGACGATCGCCAGAGGTGTACGGCCAGTGTAGGAGATCGCTCCCCACACCATGATGCCGGGTGTTAGCCCTGTGTGCCTCGGTCGTATGCAGTCCTGATTGTGGCGCTCACCTGCACGGCGGCAAACACGCATATGACCATCATTGGCACCAAGGCAGAAGCGACTCTCATCGCTGAAGACGACACGTCTCCATTCGTTCCTCCATTCACGCGTGTCGCGACACCACTGGAGGCGGGCTGCACGATGTTGGGGCGTGAGCGGAAGACGGCCTAACGGTGTGCGGGACCGTAGCCCAGCTTCATGGAGACGGTTGCGAATGGTCCTCGCCGATACCCCAGGAGCAACAGTGTCCCTAATTTGCTGGGAAGTGGCGGTGAGGTCCCCTACGGCACTGCGTAGGATCCTGCGGTCTTGGCGTGCATCCGTGCGTCGCTGCGGTCCGGTCCCAGGTCGACGGGCACGTGCACCTTCCGCCGACCACTGGCGACAACATCGATGTACTGTGGAGACCTCACGCCCCACGTGTTGAGCAATTCGGCGGTACGTCCACCCGGCCTCCCGCATGCCCACTATACGCCCTCGCTCAAAGTCCGTCAACTGCACATACGGTTCACGTCCACGCTGTCGCGGCATGCTACCAGTGTTAAAGACTGCGATGGAGCTCCGTATGCCACGGCAAACTGGCTGACACTGACGGCGGCGGTGCACAAATGCTGCGCAGCTAGCGCCATTCGACGGCCAACACCGCGGTTCCTGGTGTGTCCGCTGTGCCGTGCGTGTGATCATTGCTTGTACAGCCCTCTCGCAGTGTCCGGAGCAAGTATGGTGGGTCTGACACACCGGTGTCAATGTGTTCTTTTTTCCATTTCCAGGAGTATATATATATATATATATATATATATATATATATATATATATATATATAAGTACCGTAAATTTAAAACGTTCCGCTTATTTTTAGCATAATGGGGAGCTGTTCCGTCCTATTGGAACCACATTCATTGCCTAGTTTCTAAATCAACATCTTCCATATACTCCAACAAATCATCGCGGAGAAGTTGTAAATAAGATTCCCCAGTAACATTTCGATCAAAAAAATTCTGTCGCATCAAGTAACTGTTTAAAATTCCACACCAGACCATTAACAACCATTTGTGTTGATTGTCAACTGGTCTGTGCCAGTGGGGATTGACAGGGGACCAATAATGACAATCATGACGATTTAATTCGCCATTGTTTCTGGATGTGGCTTCATTGGTGAATATAACGTATCTAAAAAACCATTGTCACCTTTTATCATTTCCAAGGCCCATTGGTGGAAATGCACGCGTATTTGCATATCTTTCGGCGTCATTGCCCGCGTCAGAGTGGTATGATACGCATGATATTTATGTGTCTTCATAATCCTCAAAACAGTTGATTTCGGTATTACAGTTTGTCTCTGAATCGCACGACCACTCATTTCGGTATCCAGTTGAACACAGGTGAGAACGGTAAGGGTACGAGCGTCATTTTTCGTGTTTTTGCGATGACGAGGTGGACGGTGCATGTATCCATTTCGAGCTCGTCGAGTGCAATTTCGAATATTGTTTTCGCTTGGATGTCGTCTGTTTGGGAAACGATCCGCATACAACTGCGCAGCTGCAGCATAATTGTTATGGCATTCACCTAAAATTAACATCGTATCAACAATCTCTGTAGGACGATAGTGAGACATGTTTCGCTAAAGAATAATTTAATTTCGTCAGCTGATGTTTACGGTTCACAAACTGAAAGTGAAGTGACGTCTGATAGAATTGCACCGACCTTTATAGTACTGTTCCAGAGGTAGGGGGTAGGATAGATTTTGAAGAAAAAAAAAGCTTAATTTGGCGTAAGGAAAGAATTGGTGCACATTTTGTATCGATTTGATGCGTCCTTTTAGGATCATTCTAAATAAATCAGAGTTCTTCCCCAATTTTAATTTTTCTCGATTTCATCGCCATCAGTCAATTGTTTAAAAAAATGTTTCAGCCAAAACTTGATTAATTTTTTATGGAGAATCCGAATCTGCAATAAAAAATGGTTGTTACCATTTAGGATTTAAAAATTCGCCCCCGTCCCATCCAAGGGGGCGGAGGCTGGGGGTCACATGTAGTATCATTTGATGTCCTCCCCTTTGAGCTTACGAACTTGTCTTACCCACTATTTTTACTCGCTGTATAGTTTTCGAGATAATCTCATCCGAAACTTCAGATGGATCACCCTGTAAATATATATAGTTGAAAATAACAAAATAAATGGATGATACAAAAATTAAATAAATTGTGCGAAACCTATATGCAAAAAACTGGCTCTGAGCACAATGGGACATAACATCTGAGGTCATCAGTCCCCTAGAACTTATACCTACTTACACCTAACTAACCTACGGACATCACACACATCCATGCCCGAGGCAGGATTCGACCCTGCGACCGTTACGGTCGTGCGGTTCCAGACTGTAGCGCCTAGAACCGCTCGGCCACCCCGGCCGGCATCTATATGCAAATGACAACATTGGTATAAATACATGACAAACAACACAAAATCGATAAAGGAAGCGATAAGGCCTGCATATCCATGAACTCCACAATTGCAGAGAAACCGTAACTTTTTTTCACATTAAGACTGCTAAATCAATAGTATCAAGGCCATCACCACAATGCCGCAGGAATAAGGCCTGAAGCAAAATCAAAAACCAGAAACTTTTATGCATAGCAGTCCATGATATTCTATTACATGCTCAGTGTGTTATTGGGACAGTGAATGAGGATGGTTTAAGCTAAAAAAATACTTCACACAAGATTAAAGCAAACAAGTTTTTCGAGGCAGAGGGTACAATGAGAACTAAAATAGTCACTGACAGAAAAGAAAGCCATGTTACAAGTGACGTTTGTAATATTTAGTGTGTGTAATTGGTCACAGGAACCATTTTCAAAAGAATGCAGTAAAATTTCAACCGCCAAGAGACGCCATACTCTAGGTATTGAAGGATAAGGAGGGGCCATGAATTAAATTTCCTATTTCTGTAGCAATGGTGCTCTCGATAAAGTTGAGTACAATAGTGTGTAACTAATATTTTTATGAGCAATAACAGGAGATGAGAGAGAAAAGAATCAGGTTGTACGATGACATCTCTAGAAGTATCAAGATCCAGGTATATAATAGTTTATGGTTCCCCTTCGACAATTTGAAAGAGGAGATTAAGGAAGACAAATGACGAGAATTCTATGAAATTCTATGAAGAGTGATCAGATTTCGAAACCATACAGATGAATATGATGGAGGGGGAGGAGAACAAGGAAGAAATGGCGGGGTCAGAACTCGATGACATACTCATATTTTTATTTTGCATGGGAATCCAGGAATGAAGTATGCTACTTTAAAGGAAGAGACGTTTTGGTTTTTTATTACAGAGAGAATATAGTATTATTGTAGCCAAAGTAAAGAATCTGATTCAAATCTGAGTCTCTGGAAATGTTTTCTTAATATTAATATTTGATTCTGTGAGAAAAAAGTAGACGAGATTAGGATTTGTGTAATGTTATCTACTTCGGCGTCACCTGGCTGAAATCTTAAAAGGTGTTGGAATAGTTTACTTTTTACTGATAAATGGCCATAAACTGGTAGTGTTAAGTAGGGCTCGATTCCACATGAGTTGCTTAAAAGTGTTAAGGTCTTTCTAAGACATTCATTTAAGTATTAAAAACTTAATTTCGACGCTATGGGAACCTGACCGTTTTGACTGAAATTAAATATTTCTTTATTCTTTGATTACAGAAAACTTATATTATACATTCATGGGTCTAAAAAGAACAGATTCGAAGTTGACGAATCTGTTCTTTTTAGACCCATGAATGTATAACATAAGTTAACGAATAGTAATCGCGATCTCATACCTATTGTGGTTATTTGAACAAGGATAATTTATCATAATAGACTAGGAAAATTATGAGAGAGGAAAAAGGATTTGTTTCATGTAATAGTTTGGTATGACTGACACTGTATAAAGGTGCTCTTGAGAGCAGAGTTCATTCTGAATTTAATCACGCGTTTCGCATATGGAATAGTCAGATCTGAACTGTATGTGTACATCGAATAGGTTCCTGTAGAAGAGAATATGAAACGTCCCCTTAGAACAATTGTACACGACTGTGCTTAAACTGACACACAATAGTTTTTAGCGCAACGCAATCTGACTTCCAAAAATCCCTACGAAAGAATGGCCCTGACTAACATTAACCTATACGTTTCAAAAATCACTTACCTCACAAAAATCTTCGTTACTCAAGCTACTGCAATACAGCGAGCGCCACTACTGCCAGCTAAACAAAAGATTCAAACTACTGAAGGCACTAACTACTGATAGGCATAGTTAGCAAATGAAAGATTTTAATACAGGACAAACAAAGTATTTACCTTTTTAGTCATAATATATATCAGTTCACGCTGTTAGCATCCAGCTGCCGCTGCCCAACACTACAATCGCAGACAACAATGCAAACCAGCCACAGACTGCACACGGCACAGCCAGTGATTTTTATACAGAGCGCTACGTGGCGGCGGCGTTACCAATAAAAAAACCTAAACAGCCTACTTTCAAATATACATTTGGTTGCATGTTTAAACAAAGTAACTGCTATTATTTGATAGTGAAGTTTTCTCACATCACTTTGACGTAACATTTAGTATATGTGTATGAATTGGTGCTGTCTGCTTTTTACTGCCCTTCTCAGACAATTTCGCTTGCGTTAGATAAATAAAAACTTCTCTGTAAGTTGTGCGTAATGGAAAGAAATAACATTGAGCATAAATGTGGAAATACAGCTTCATCAAAGACCGCTTATCCACATATATTTAAAAAATACTGATCACAATTTTCTTTTATAAGCATTTTAATCCTCAGCCACAGACATCAAACTCCATTACCATGGATAAATTAATGTTCCCCATATTTTAAAAAAGCTGCACATTGAGATAGTGCTGAAAAAAGTGCAAAGCAGGTTCCAGCGCTTTAAAATAAATTCTTTTTATTTATTTATTATGAGCTTTTCCTCATTAAGAGGCTTATCTCCAACATAATAATTTACTCGGAAATTACTGTGCAAAGAATAAACGTTCTTAAATTATATTTTCAAAATATTCCTCCATGTGTTTCGATCTTGTGTGTTCTCTTCCTATGCACCCATTCTCCTCACTGTGTGCTGTACATTATGGAGCCAGGTGGTCATAGGTCGTCTTGTTTTTCTCCCCTCTGGTTCCCACTCCAGTATCAATTTTTCCATTCGTCGTACATGCTCGTACCACTGTAATTTCTTCCTATCCATTACGTCATATATTCTTTCTTTTATTTCCATTCTCCTTATTATTTCGTTGTTCCTTATCAACTCTTTCCTGGAAATAAATTCTTAGAGCAAAAAATAGCCTAGTGACAAGTTGGGATATGAAGACAAAGCAGAGAAAACAAAACGGGAATAAATAAATGTTTTCCAATCCATACATGTACCGTTCCCAGAACAATGGCTGCATCAGACATATAACTGACAAAACTCTTCAGGATTTGAGAAGTTTTTTGCAAACGCAATACTTAGACCACCAGTCAAGGTTTGAGATGGTACCTTCATAAAACCGAGCAAATATCGTAACAAAAACAATGCTAAATCGACGAACAGTATCGAAGAGTATGCAGTATATTCGTCCTGAAAAACAGACGTTCTAAACTTATAAAGCATTTTAATAGGGGAAACATACAGCGCATTATTTAAGTTGACGTAAGACCGACGATAGGTTCTGTAACGATGCAGTGCAAGGCAGAATAGTGTCACTAAAAGGATTTCGGTATTAGTTTTTATTTATTTCTTTCTTTCTGAATCTAAAGGGCTAGTGCAAAATTTTATCCTGGCCGATAGCCAAAAAGTGCATTGTCACGCCATCCGTTGGTGACTGGAGCAAGTTGCCTGTTTCATTGTGGTTACAACTACTTCCGCGCCATCCGTAGAAAGGCAGAATAACAATTTAAATGATTATTTTTTTCTTTCATTATTCATTTTATATAAATATAAGCCTAAAAAAATTGTAATTCTTTCGAGACGTGATATGTAGTCATATTGCATTTAACTATTGAAAACATGTATGGAAAATTTCCGCTAAAATCTGTCAGTATCACTGTATTAGTAGTAAGCACACTCAGAGGAGAATGGGAAGGTTAACTCCTGATTTCGAATGTGAAAGTGGAAGTGTGTTTTACTGCTCGTCTGAGGGATGGATACTCTTACTATGAGCAAACATTACTGTATAAAAATATCCACATGTTGTACAAAAACATTAGCAAGTGCAGCGTGGAGTATATGTCGGAGCTTCAGGATTTGATCGTGAATGTATTTGCACTTTACTGCCTCATGTGAAAGATAGACACACTTGAAACACGGGATGAGAACTTCTCAGTACAAGTTGTTGCAAAAAAATGGATCCTTGCAATAAGTCATACACACAAAGAGAAGTTGACTGGTATTTTCCGAAATTAGAATATGTTCTTGGTAAACAAATAGAATGTTGTATGTAGCGGAAATGTTTCTGATTCTGTTCATCGAATACGAATTTTTTACTGTCAGTACAATTAAATGATAGGGATAACAACTACGAACCACTTAAAAATTGGAACAATGACATAATGTGGGAAAGGCGAAGCAACCACTGCTTAAAATAAGCAACCAGTCCTATAAAGACACAGCCTACTCTACGCTAGTGCACCCTGAGATAGAGTATTGGTGTGTGTTATGGGATCCGACCCAGACTGGGTTCACTGAGGACATCAGAAAAGTTGGAAGAAGTACAGCTCAATGCGTATTACCGCGAAAAAGGCGCAGGGTGTCACGTATATGATACGCGAGTGGGGATGGCAGTGATTAAAAGAAAGGCATTTTTCCTTGGGTCGAGACCTTTTCACGTAGAATTTACGATACCAGTTGGTACAAATTCGCTGTTTTCGCCAATCTGGTATTGTCAGTGCTGGGTATAGAGTGTAAAACAGTACATTTTGTACTTATTTTGTATTTTATATACTTCTGGAAATCTTATACGCCCTAAGGGAAAAAATGACGCAACACGAAGGAATTATCCAATGCTACGTTGTCGAATTATCCAAATGGAATGTAAATCGTTAGTTCTGATATACATCTAGAGTTAAATAAATCATTACAAGTTCAGAGAAAGGAGGCCATGCAAAATAAGTAAATATAAGCGTAGAAAAAGTTTTTGGACAAAGTTCCGGGACTTTTTGAACAGACCTCGTATGTGTCCTAAATGAACTGCTCATTGGTTGATTGATGGACGTAGGCCTACGGCTTCCGTTAGTTGAAAACGAAATTTAAAATAGCCGCTAATCAGAAGTTTCAGGATTAATTTAAGTAGAAATGTGAGCTAAAGCTAAATGCCAAGTAAAAATAGAAAAAGGAGAGATAAATATAAATACCATAAGGGAGCACAAACTATTGCTCTTCATCACGACAAAGCTTTAATATTAGAATCGAAGGAAGAAGACAAAAAATGTAATATTGTTTGAGGAGACGAAAACTGAAACTCGTAATGATGAAACATCTTTCTGGAGACTGTGCTATGTTAAACGTGATTTTCCGCGCCCCGCTCGTTAGGCGTGTTTAACATATGAAACAGATCCGCGCTGCGAACCGGCTTTTTACCAAATAGGCAGAGCGCCGGGGACGAGCTGATTCGCCGTCTTTCAGCGCCGCGCCCTGCTTTTGCCGGTGTGAATGGCCGGAACGGAAATTTATGCAAACTGTTTAAATTGGCGAGACTCGTCCAGAAGGAATAATGCCGCGACGCGTGCATTAAGAGCATTTGGGCGTCTTCCTTTTTTCTCTGACTGCGCCAGTCTTGTATTTTTTATTTTCTTTCCTTCGTCATGCAGAGAAGCAGCGTGCCGTGTCAACGCTACAAAGAATCTGAAGTAATTTCCAGGAAAGCAATATTAAAAATATTGACAGAGGCATTTGGAAACAAAATTTCAGCGTTTCGGCCACTTTAACCCTTTCAGACTTGAATATTTTTACTGTTCAAAGGGAAATTTCTCTTTATACTGTAACACTCTTGTGTGATTTTTTTATGATTTTAGACACAATTTTACACACAAGTATTCACTCCGTTTCAGATTTTATAATTTTTAGACTTGGATTCTTTTATGGACCAAAATAGCTAATCATGAAACACTCACTTTTGTAATAAATAAACTGATCTTTCACTATCACGCAAAAGAACAAAATAATATTCAGTTACAGTGAGATATAACTAACCAACCACTTCGGTGTATTCTTACTGTTATGAGCAGCTGCTCATATTTTTTAGTGATGCTCAACCGTTGACAGCACTTGGGCGTAATGGAAAGATTGGACATTCACAAATGTGTACATGAGGTTTCCATTGGGGACAAACATTTCTGCAGCGGCTAAGACACATTCGAATGTAATGTACACAGTTATAGCGAGGGGTCCTGAAAGTGTTAAGTATCAGTGCTCTGATACGTTCAATTTACGCTTGAAAGTAACCGAATGCTGTTGCTTTAGTGGTTATCCAGTTCTGCTTTACGACAACGACTGGACTTTATGAAGTAAATAACCTAGTTTCTTAACTGATGCTAATATTTCAGTTGGCCTGTTTTGATCTACATTTACATCTTCATCTACGTCTGTGCTCCGCAAACCACCTCTACGGTGTGTGGCGCAAGGTGTTTCTTGTATGATTGCTTCTATCCCACTCCTTTCAAGCCAGGCACGTGTGAAGAACGATTATTGATGAAGCTCCGTCTAACACATAAATTATATGATTGTCTTCTTGTGATCATTTGGCAAGACGTTTATGAGAGAAAAAAAGAAACGTTGCCCGACTCTTGTAAGACTTAAAGCTCTAGAATTTTCTACAGTTAAACCTCTCTAGCTGGTGCACAACACCTCTCTTTCAGCGTCTGCCACTGGGAACGCGCTGCTTTTCGTTAAATCGTTTCTATTTTCTGTATTAATCTAGCCTGGTTAGGCTGCCAGACTGCTGAACAATACCCAAGAAGTGGCAGAACAAGTTTTGGCGAGGGACTTATTTCGTGGATGAACTGCACTTCCCTAATCTCAGGCTGGCATCTCCTTATGCTAAAATTTGTTTTATGTTGTCATCCCATTTTAGGTCGCTGCGGATGGTGGTTACCATTGGGTATTGCATGGCTGTTTCTGTTTCCAATGATTTATCGTCAATAGTGTAATCGAATAGCTGTGGATCTCTTCGGCTGTTTATGCGCCATAAGTCACTTTTATTTGTCTCCAAGATGTCTGCACCAACTACCGATCCTCTGCACGACTTCCTGCTTTTCGCTTACTGCTACAGTCTCCTGGCGTTGTAGGCTTCCCATAGACAACAGAACCGATCGCGAATAGCCTCACGGAGTCTCCATCATTATCCATCATAACATTATTACAAATTGTAAACAGTTGCGGCCCTACGACGCTCCCTTGCGATACTCCCGAAATTACCTTTAGATTCGTCGATTTCACCGCTTTCAGAACGACGTGTAAGATGTATGTACAAGGAAGTCCTGCCAGAAAACAAACCCTGTGAATCACTAAACTCTCCATAGACAAACCATGCACTCAAACCAACAGTTTACATCCAACAAAATCGAACTTCTTTTCAAATTTTACCCTTCAACTGTCTCAAAATCTCTTTACAAGATCGGCCAGAAAGTTCATTCAACCAGTCCAAAATAAAATGTTTATTCTATTCAAATAACGTTTGTGTTTACCACTTTAGCCACATAATGGAATAGTTCCAGACACTTAATCTCATCGTTGTTATCGCTTCTTTTATAACTTTTATATCCATTGAGAATTATTGTCTGTTCTACGAGATTATGGAATAGGAGGCAAACTTTTGCAAGCAATTAAAGGTCTTTACATGGATAGTCAGGCAGCAGTTAGAGTTGACGGTAAATTGAGTTCATGCTTCAGAGTAGTTTCAGGGGTAAGACAAGGCTGCAACCTGTCTCCACTGTTGTTCATATTATTTATGGATCATATGTTGAAAACAATAGACTGGCTGGGTGAGATCAAGATATGTGAACACAAAATAAGCAGTTTTGCATATGCCGATGACTTAGTTGTGATGGCAGATTCGATTGAATGTTTGCAAAGTAATATTTCAGACCTAGATCCGAAATGTAAGGTCTATGGTATGAAGATTAGCATCTCCAAAACGTAAGTAATGTCAGTGGGAAAGAAATATGAACGGATTGAGTGCCAAATAGGAGGAACAAAGTTAGAACAGGTGAACAGTTTCAAGTATTTAGGATGCATATTCTCACAAGAATGGCAACATAGTGAAAAAACTGGAAGCGAGGTGTAGCAAAGCTAATGCAATGAGCGCTCAGCTACGATCTACTCTCTTGTGCAAGAAGGAAATCAGTACCAAGACTAAGTTATCTGTGCACCGTTCAATCTTTCGACCAACTTTGTTGTATGAGAGCGAAAGCTGGGTGGATTCAGGTTACCTTATCAACAAGGTTGAGGTTACGGATATGAAAGAATCTAGGATGATTGCAGGTACTAATAGATGGGAACAATGGCAGGAGGGTGTCCACAATGAGGAAATCAAAGAAAAACTGGGAATGAACTCTATAGATGTAGCAGTCAGGATGAACAGGCTTAGATGGTGGGGTCATGTTACACGCATGGGAGAAGCAAGGTTACCCAAGAGACTCATGGGCTCAGCAGTAGAGGGTAGGAGGAGTCGGGGCAGACGAAGGAGAAGGTACCTGGATGCGGTTAAGAAAGATATTGAAGTAATAGGTTTGACATCAGAAGAGGCACCAATGATAGCACTGAATAGAGGATCATGGAGGAATTTTATAAGGGGGCTATGCTCCAGACTGAACGCTGGAAGGCATAATCAGTCTTAAATGATGATGATGATGAGAATGATCGACATTTTCAAAATCGAGTAGTGTGGTGGGTGCTACAGAGGGAGCATTATTCTTGGAAAGGTAATTTTTAAGTAATAATGACCCGCTTCCATAGGCGATGTCATTAAACGATTATAATTTTCTCCTCATTCGTTTACAGGCGTTTGCATCTGCTGGTGTCTCGTAGACCTTGACGCGAAACATTCATGTGATGTTTATGAACATCAACTAGCCCTGTAGGTGAGGTGAGATTGCAGAAAAACTATACGTAGTATAACAGTAATTTCATCATCACATGTCGGGCGTGTGCTACATTTAAACGTTTATTTTCCTCTATAGAAAATAATCTTCCGTGGCCGATACTCGTTGCGAATAAAAACTCTTGTTTCATTTTTTCTATTGAATAACCAGAACGTTGTTGTACATCTCTCTTGTAGAAACTGCCTGACGGTACAGACACCTGTTTTTCACCATCTGTAATACTCCCACTGAAATATCGCACAATGTTTTACGGACCATCAGCGGGATGGAAAGACAACACAGCATCTATGGTAGCAAAAAGTTTGTAATTGATCCATCAGGCCTAATCAGAAAAACACGTCCAGATAAATCTCCTCTTTCGACTGAGGCCGCAATACAACTCCAGTTATCACTCCTGTGTGTGTGTTTGTGTTTGTGTTTGTGTGTGTGTGTGTGTGTGTGTGTGTGTGTGTGTGTGTGTGTGTGTGCGTGTGTGTGTGTGTGTGTGTGTGTGTGTGTGTGCGTGAGGGAAAGGTGACTGGCAGGTGAGAGGATAGGGTTGTTGCGGAGGAGGGGGGACGGGCTCAACTTCTAAATTCCGGGGTGGTTCGAAGATACCACTTCATTCACTGTAATTCAGAAACAATCAATATTAATGCTTTTAGTTTGCTCTCATTTTCTAGACTAATTAACTGTGTGACGACGGAAGGGGGATTGAACCAAAAGGTAAAAATATTACTCTATGAATAATTAATGTGATGTGTGGGTAAGCAATTAAATATCATGTGATAACATTCTTCAAGCATCGTAGAATTTAATTTCAGTTGGCATTTCACCTCGTTTAATTGCCTAAGTCGCTATATGCGAAGATTTCCAAAGGTGCGAGCATGTGTCTACAGATGGTCCGCCTCGTGATACTGTCTTTTGGCTGACACGCTGTAGGACCACACTAATGTTTCGCGGAGTTCTTTGTAGAGGCGGCCAGTCGAGGCTTAAGCGGGCGAAAGTTCCCCAGGGCCAGTTTTCTACTTTAAGGCTGGTGGAGGAGCTGAAGGGTTTAGGTCTAGATGATGCCACGTGTTGTTTTAATGGGTGAGACAGCACTCTTCCCCGCAGCAAGGCATTGTTATTGTAATTTTCTGCGTTAAGTTCACACTGCTTCTATGTTTCTTTTGTGCGTTGTAAACTCTCTCGCTTATGGTTTGCGCTAACCACAACTTCTTGTTAACGTTTACGTGTCCTCTCTCTGTTGGAAGCGGATCACTTAGACCAGTATGGTTTACTAGGTTTCTTTCAAACATTTGGGTAATCGCCCTTCTTTTCTAAATTGAATCTTACGTTTCAAATTATATGTACAACATTTCCTTGTCCCTTGCATTAACGTTACATGCACAACGTACACTATTGTAATTGTTGCGTTTTTTATAGCGTTAATTTCCGAGTCCACATAAGACAGTTTTGTAAAACATTACCGATAAAATGTATAAATTTAGAAGTGACCTCGTGCAGGTGCGAAAATCTACAAGAATTCTTTCCGTTTCCTTCGGTTACGATCTACCTCATGCTTTAATAACAACAGCCTTTGCTAAAAATATAGTGCTGTTTAACTGTGTTTTTCTCTCCTGATGTCCTGCATTAGTAGCTCTGTAGCTAAAATTTTGATCACCCCCAATTTGAGGCTCCGCTATGTAACTCGGAGAGCACTACATCATTCACTACAGGCAGTACATATCTTTGAATCGTAGTCTACTCGTCTCTGTACAGATCCTAAATTGATTTGATTATGATCTTCTGCCAGTAGGACATTCTCATCTGTTTGCTTCCTAACATATTCACACAGTTTTGTATTTATAAAGATGGTTCTCACATCTATATTTCATGGGAGATTCTGATAAGAAAGATTTCATGTTAACTGATTCTTGCGTTGGTTCCAGATAGAATAAAATTGTAATAAATGAAAGCACTATATTGCTTATATTATATAGTATTAATCTATTGCATTAACCGGGTTTCAGCTTACAAGGCCGTCATCAGACTTTAACTGACTACTGTCGCGGAAGAAGTTACAGTATTTGTAAACAATATTGGAAACGATTTTACACATCTAGACTGACGCACAAACATATAGTAAATGACATATTTGAAAGTGTAGTGGTAATGCAATTTAAAACGTAAAAACCTAAACAGTAGATAAATATGAAGCAACCAAACAGGAATTACATTAATACTATATTTGAAACCGTGCCTATATAACAGTTTACATTAAATAAACAAAACAGATCAAATAAAATTAGTACTCGGTAAGGCTACTTCAAGAATTGCTCGACATGTAAAGTGATCCAGAAACCAACTTAAAAAAGACCTAACAATTGTGACAACAGAATATATGGAGTACATAGGCAATCTCAAAATAAAATAATTCAATAAACATAATGGAAGAATATGAAGGAACAGTCTGTTAGGGAAGTGATAATGAACTGAGAGGATTACGTGAAGTTTAAAGCGGGGTAAGTATTAAGTTGTATTTGGCCATTTAAGATTGAGTCAGGCACGTGGGCTAGATGTTTTGCTGATTTCCAGGACCTTTGTTTGCTAAATAAAAGACATAGTACTGTATCTGGTAGTTGTGGACCTCACAACATGCTCAGCAAATGTGGAGTCAGTTCTGCAACCTCCAGATGTGTTCATATTCAGCCAACCTAGGTCTCTGCCTGATTGATCAACATAAAACATATCACAATTAGAACAAGTAAATTGTTCTGATCCCCTGTTGGCTAGTAATTAGGCCTTACATTTACTATTGAAAATATTCTGGGCTGTGGTGTTCTTCATATAGTAGGAAATCGTATAGTTGTACAGTAGGGTTTCATCGTTTTTATTACAAACTATGATACCTCCGGTTGATATAGTATTGTACACCACTACTTCCAGATAGTGGAAGGAGCAGCAAATGGCATATTGCGGAGGGGCATTATTTTCAGTTTTTGTTTCCTATGCAGTATGTGGTCAATCTGGAAAGGACTCTGGCCGTTGGTGGGCAATAAATTATATTGTATCTGGTTTGAAATATTCTTTGGATATGGGAACAAACATGTAGGACATGCCTTATAATTGAGTGGAAAACTTCATGTGTATGTATTACTGGGTTTTGTGAGAAAGACGGTATTACTTTGTCTGTAATTGTAGTTTTTCTATAAATTTTGAAACGATATACTGGTGTACTGATGTTAATGGTAATGTCAAGGATGTTTATGGATTTGTTGCCAATCTTCATTGTGAAATGAATCTTTTTATGTTGACTGTTTAGGTTATGTAAAAATATATTGAGATGTAATGTAGTACCAGTCCACCATCTACCTGTCTGAACCAATATTTAACATTTGCATTCAGTTGTTCTTTTTTTTATTTAAAAAAAGAAGTTGTTCATGAATATCCATGACTATTTCAGCGAAAGTGGACTAAGAGGATACCCCATAGCTAAGCTATCTTTTTATACAGAGTGCCTTCGAACTGGAATTAGTTTTTCGCTTAACATGTCTGTGTAGACTGTCTCAATAAATTCAGTTCCTGAAAAAAGAGTCTTCGAGTGCAAATATTAAAATACTGGTTGAGGAATGTAGATGACGTACTATGAATGTGGACAGACACTACAAGACAGCTCAACACACTTTTGCATAACCGAAACAGATAACATAAAAAAATATTCAGTTTATAATGGAGACACGCGACAAACCATTAACTTCCTAGATCTCAACGTTGAGATAAATACGGAGACACATTATTTCAAAATCTGTAGAAAAACTACAACTACAGACAAAGTAATGTCTTCTTTCTCGTAACACCCAGTAACACACAAACGTGGAGCTTTCCACTCAGTGGTGCACCTTATCATATCGTTTCCCATGTCCAAGGAAGATTTCAGACCAGAGCTAGACACAATACAGTTTATTGCCACAACCAATGGCTACAATCCTGTCCTGATTGATCACATCTTGCATACTATACAGAAATCGAAAATTATACTCCTTCCCTTCCGCCCCTTCCACTTTCAGCAGTAAGCGGTGTACAGTACTCCATCGAGGCGAGGTACCACAGACAATAGCAAAACCACTGATATACTACAATAATAGGATTGCCTACTATGTGAAGAACACCACAGCCTGTCGTATTTACGATACCAAAGATAAGGCCCAGTTACTAGCCAGTAGTGGGGGTACACAAAATTACACGTTCTGAATGTGATAAGTTCTATTTTGGTCAGACAGCCAGAGACACAGCAACTAGGCTGGCTGAACCTGAACACAGCTGGAGGTTGCAGAATTCGGATTCCTTGTTTCGGAGCGTGTAGTGAGTGAGGGCTACAACTGCCAGCTACAGTCCAGTGTCCTCCACTTAGACGAAGATGAAAAACTCATTTTGTTGGAAGCTCTGGAAATCTACAAACATCTAGCCCACATTCCTGATTTAATCTCAAATCACCAAACACAGCTTAATACTTCCCCTCCTTTAAACCCCACGTAATGCTCTGTTTTCCATTACTTCCCAAACAGTATGTTGTTCCATATGCCTCAATTTTCCTGTATGTTTCATTTCTTTGTTCTCATTGAGGTTGCCTATGTACTCCATATACTCTGTTACTACAATCGCTAATTCTTTTTTTAATTAGTTTCTGTATCACTTTACATGTTTAGTACCTCTTGAAGTAGTCTCGTCAGATACTAATTTATTTTATTTAGTTTGTTTATTTAATGTGAACTATTATATAGGTACATTTTTCTAGTACAGTGTTAATGTTCTTCCCGTTTGATCCCTTTACGTTTATTTCTCATCTAGCTTTTTATTTTTCAAATGACAGTACCACCACATTGTCAAAGATGATGTTAACTGTGTGTTCTCTCATATTCCTCCATTTTCCTGCGTTTATTCATTTCTTTTTATCTTCTTGAGATTACATATACACTTCATATATTCTGTTGTTGCAACTGCTAATTCTTTTCTATAATTGGTTTCTGTATCACTTTCCATGTTTAATAGACCTATGGCTTGAAGTAGGCTTCTCAAGTACTAATTTTATTATGTTTTATTGGGATTGTTTATTAATGTACACTGTTATGTCAACACGGTTTTTCAGTTTGGTGTTAATGTTATTCCTTGTGTATTTATTTTTTGTTCAACATTTTAAGTCTCAAATTTCATTCCATCACACTTCAAAGATGTCATTTATTGTCTGTTTGTACCTCAGTCTAGATGAGTAACACTTTTTTTTACAATTTTGTTCACGAACGTTGTACCTTCTTTGACGACAATAGTCAGATAAAGCGTGATGTGGGCCTTATAAGACAAAAACCGGTTAACGCAATGGCTCTGAGCACTATGGGATTTAACATCTGTGGTCATCAATCCCCTAGAACTTAGAACTAATTAAACCTAACTAACCTAAAGACATCACACGCATCCATGCCCGAGGCAGGATTCGAACCTGCGACCGTAGCAGTCCCGCGGTTCCGGACTGAGCGCCTAGAACCGCGAGATCACCGCGGCCGGCGGTTAACGCAATAAATTAATCCTGTAGAACATAAGAAATATTGCGCGTTTCATTTATTAGAAAAAAATCAGGTACATTTATGTTCCCCGATACAATATTGTAGATTTTCAGGATCGTGACTTTTCAATTTCAGCTAGTAATTCAGTAACATTAATCCTTCCGCTGGCTTACCATGCAAGAATTAATCATATCACATAATGTAAAGCATAATAATGTGTTTGACAGTGTCAATTATGAGTGGCAGAAGAAGTAGCTTTGTGGTGATCACCTTCAAATAATCATGTAAGTGCTGAACGCCCCAATTCAACCCCCCAACTACAATTGTCAATAGTGCTGGCGAGAGGCACGCAGAAGTAGCACGATCGCAGTTAGTGGTACGGTCGCAAAAGGTGGCGGAATTTCACCGCGCTTTTATCTCTGAAATTGTGGTAGGAGAGCGAAGTGGCTATTGATCGCTCACAATGTGACCGTTACTACATTCGTTACGAGAATGAAAGCTACGAATTCTTGGAAACGTATGAAGTGCCACAGTTGTGTAGAAATGGACGTACTAGAAGGACAGTTTTAGTTTAGGAATTGCGCAAAGTAATTATGTTCATGTTTCCAGATTTTTCCCAAAATACAGCTGGTGAAACTGTGTGGCCATTCTACCACAGAAATGACAATATCATGCGTTGTGGTCAAATAATATTTAATAGGAATTATAACGTTTTCGACGTACTTAAACAATATATCAGACACTATCAGCAGAACTATAATATTGTTCGCTGACGGTGGTGTTTTTACGTTAAAGTACCGTATTTCGAGCAATTTAACGAAATGTATAGAGAGATTTGGGCAAAATTTGCACTTTGTGTAGGAGAGAGTTGCGTAATTGTGCGCAGCTGATAAATGTCTGTATTCAGTATTTGAAGCTTAAGATAAACTTGGTGACTTCCCACTTATGCTTGCAGCTGTTACTGATTTATTTTTATGTAAATCACCGTCTCGCAAACGTAGCTAGAACAGGCTGCAATGAATAAGAGAGGAGGGAATCAAATGGAACCACGGACTGTGTTCAAGAACAAGAGTGAGACAGCGTTACATAGATGCTTTTTTAAAAAAAAAAAAAAAAAAAAAAAAAAGCTGGGACGTACTGGTTTTTATGCACTTTTGACAATGTTGATGACAATGACTGTGATAACCCGTTTGCTGTTGCACTGAAATCACGTAGTGAAGAAGAACCTACTCCGTTATGCTGCATCAGTTGAGAAGCAGAGAGCTCTTGTTGCGTGCTCCGTGAGGAATCATATTGCATGCACTGTAGAAAACGTGCCAAGACTAAGTTTGTGATAACTGCTTCTCCAAGGAATGATCATTCTAAAAATTGTTGGAATATGAAAATGAAAGTGATTATAAATTTCATGTTACTGTTAAAACAAATTCAGCATTCTAATTTTCTAACATAAATTGGAAAATCATTTAACCGGCGATTATTTTCACTCATATTTGTTTTACAAACTTCACGAGTGCATAATTACGCAGTCACTGTAGGTAATTACTCCATTACCCCATGGAGTAGGGAATTTTGCGCAATCACAGCTTTGTGATATTCACAGCTAAACGTCATTGTACTGACTTCTTAAATTTCAATTGACTTATTGTAGTAAAAATGGAGGAATTACAACAATGTTACATACGGTTGCTTATAGATTACCGGTACTTATTATGAGTTTGTCAAAATAGTTATTTTTTCTTAAGTGGATATCCATCCCCCACTTTCCCATAATGAATGGCAGCTCCTTTTAAATATGGATAAATGTTAGCTAATGTTTTCACCAAAGAGAAAGAACAGTTGTAAGATTAACGCGTCACAGCCTGTAAGTATTTAGGCGAAATCAAAGAAGCTATATGAAGTACGACGACCAAGTGAAATCATTGTGACGGACGGGGAATGAATGACTCAGATATGTTAAGACATTTATGAGCAAAATGCGACAGATGTGTAAAGGACGTCTCAAACAAGACTCTAGTGTGGCCACCTTTAGGGTACAGCTGCAGTGTTTCTAGTCATGTACGCGTGTCAAATGACGTCTAAGGAATTCAGGGCTGTGATGCTACAATCGTTAAATGCCCATATGAAAATGTAATACATATGATTGGTAACGTACAGTGTATGGAAATCTTAGGACGTATTGCGATGCAGTTTTCGCCAGACCCTTTTGGGTAAATTAAGAGAGCCTATATTCAAAGAAGAATGCAGTCGTCGTACTGGCGTTGTCTTCTATCCATTCCCCTACTAAACGTTTCAAGTCAACAGTTATTAGGCTTTAGTCTCCCTTCAAACACTAAATTACTCGTTCAGCATCTGGAAATCTGTATGCAGGCTGCAGCATGTGTACCTAACATGTTCCAAAAGGCGCGTAAAAACGGGGTTTCCGATGCTCATACCTCGGGTTCTGTTGCTGATAAAATGGTAGGATCCAGTGTTCTGGACCGACCTTGGGCTAGGGACCATTTGTATAACCAACAGAAAGATCGTCCTATAGTACTGGATCAAAGTATGAATATGATACAACTTCTCCGACTTAGGCAAATGTAGGAAATCAGTTACTTCGTTTTGAATTTGATGTAGTCTCAGTGGGTTTCAAGAGACTTATGGAAGAATCATTAGTTCGTATACAGTTCCTCGAGAAACCTCCCAGTAAAAAAATTTTGCTATATTTTCGCTGGCACCAGCGGATCAAAACACAGCCCTGAGGATTCCAAGACTGATACGCAGAGGAAATGGCTGAAATTTGTGCAACCTATTCCCAAGATCACGGAAACAAAGAACCATGAAATTTTTCTTCATGTCTTTTACCGTTTCCGAGATACAGAGGTTCAAAGTTAACCTACTTCTATACGTAGAATACGCACGTAGTCGCACAGAGTGATTTTGGCGTCATGTCACGGATTGCGCGGTTCCTCCCGTAGGAGGTCCGAGTCCTCCCTCGGGCATGCGTGTGTGTGTTGTTCTTAGCATAAGTTAGTTTAAGTTAGTTTAAATAATGTATAAGCCTAGGAGCCGATGACCTCCGCAGTTTAGCCCCTTAGAAATTCACGCACACACATAATACGCACGTAATGTCCGGTGTGAGGTTAGAACGTAGCTTATAAAGTGACTTACCACGGAGAAATATGTCATTAAATGTTTCCAATATAGTCTAGAAAATCCGTGTAGTAGAACTAAAGCACATGCATTTAATTCCGGTCTGGCGTGTAAAACTAGTTTTGCGTTATTTCAATTTCACGTAAGTAAACTATATAAACTTTACTGACCAATACTTTTTTTTCATAAGAGTTACATGTCCTTCTGCAGCACGGAAAAGAAGGGAACAAGCAAAAAAATACCCCTTTGAGAGCGCGAAAACGACGAATACGTTGCTGTGAAAAAGGTTCTTGCATGAAAAGTGGGGTACCAGCTGCCTCAGTCTACCTTCCCCAGCAGCTTTAAAAATGTTGCGAAAAATTTGGTATGTGAACAAATTCGAGCATTTTTACACTGAGAGAGAAGGGAACAGAGGTATTGGCAAAGGAAAGTAATAAATATTGGAGGACAGTAGACACTGGCTGTTATAGAAAGAGCGAAGGACACAATGACAGTGTGAGAGAAAGCGAGAGACCCGTTGACAGCTGAACATAGTTGACAGTGACAGAACAGTGCTAAGGAATGTGCCAGGGGAGGGGGAGGGAAGGGGAAAGAATAAAGAGAAAGAGATAGTAGAAGTGGATGGCAGCCAGTGGTAACGAGAAACGAAGTATTATGATAATGATAACCAGAAAGAAAGATATAGTGACAGTGGGAAGAGGCAGCAGCAGCAAGAAGGAAGGAATGGGACATTAACGTGAATAGAGAGCAAGAGGGAGAAAGTGACAGTGAGAAATTACTGTAGTAGTATGACAGAACAAAAACTACTGGCTGACGCAGAGGACAATGACAGAGAGCCACAAAGAGATAATGACAATGGGATGAGTTGGGCTGAATGAGAGACTGAGAAAGGGCAGCACGGAGTGAATGGGTATGAGCGACTTACTGCGATAGACTGTATAAGTGAGAGTGAGAGGAGTTTGTGGGAGTCTGAGGTGAGCTATACGTTAAAAAGAAGCTCGAATAAGTTCCTACGCCAAAATTGTTGGGAAAATTCTTAAAGGTGCTGGGAAGATAGAATGAGGCACATGGTACCACACTTTTCACAGTCTTTTAAAGAAACGGGAACATGATCGGAATTATTGTTCTCCAATAGGAGCATTTTACGACGGCGATATATATATACATGAACTACTGTTGTCAGCGGTGGTCTGCTGTCGAATCGGATAGGAACAATTCTATCACTAACAGTAGCTCAATCTCCCCAATACTTTTATATTCATAACCTGTCCTACACCCATTATAGCTTTTTACACACTTTTTGATATATTAGCTTACATTAGTATGTCCATAAATCCTTATTTTCCTTCCACTGACGCCACTATAGACAAAGCTTTTGCATTACATTTTTTAGATTTCCTAGCTTCCCTACCACGTTTAAATTTCTGACATTGCATTCTCCAACTCGTAGAATGTCACCCCTCTCGTTGGTCGTTAGTAATATAACAATGGGCTTTGTGTGTGCACCGAGCGAGGTGGCGCAGTGGTTAGCACACAGGACCCACATTCGGGAGGACGACGGTTCCATTCCGCGTCCGGCCATCCTGATTTAGGTTTTCTGTGATTTCTCTAAATCGCTCCGGGCAAATGCCGAGACGGTTCCTTTGAAAGAGCACGGCCGACTTCCTTCCCCGTCCTTCCCTAATCCGATGAGACTGATGACCTGTTTGGTCTCCTCCCCCAAACAACCCAACCCTTTCTGTGTGAAGGCCAATAAGTACATGAGATTATTGAGCGAACAGAGACATCTAAATAGCAATGTTCCCTCCTTCATTAGGTGAGTGGAATATGAAAAGAATAGATAGTATTGGCACGATGTACCCTACGCCACACATATTGTACAGTGGCTTGTGGAGTATATGTACGTAAATGTAAAACATGGGTGTGGTACTTCCTAAAAGAGGCATATTGCCTGCAAATGTTGTCAAGCTTAGAAAATTAGTTGTCAGTCAACCTCAATGTAGATGGAAAATTACACTAACTGATCAAAAGTATTCGAACACCTACTAGTGGAGATTAATATGGCGTATGTCCACTCTTCGCCTTTATGAAGGCTTGAAATCTGCTGGGGATACTTTCTGTCAGGTGTCTGAATGTCTCTGGAGGAATGGTAGACCATTCTTCCTCAAGAGCCGAAAGCAGAGGGTCGGTACTGACGTAGGACGCAGGGGTCTGGACCGAAGTCGACATTCTGACTCAAATAATAGGGGTTCCACTGTGTTCAGACAGGGTCTCTGGGTAGATCAGCGCATTTTAAGAATGTTATTGTCCGCAAATCATTGCCTCACAGGTGCAACCTTATGATAGTGTGCACTGTCTTGTTTAAACAAACATAAACTGTCAAGAAACTGTCCCCCTACTCTACACAGTTCACAATGCTGTAAAATGTATTGATATCCTTCTGCATTTGGTGCCTTATCTGAGGCAATAAGGTTACCACACACTAATCACGAAAAACAACCCCACATCGTAACACCACCTCCTCTCTACTTTCCTGTTGACACTACAACGATGGCAGGTAACGTTCTCCTGCCATCCGTCAAAAATACATCCATGACTTGGGGCTTAGTGTAGTTGAACTGTGGTGTCACCGCCAGACACCACACTTGCTAGGTAGTAGCATTTAAATCGGCCGCGGTTCGTTAGTATATGTCGGACCCGCGTGTCGCCACTATCAGTGATTGTATACCGAGCGCCGCCACACGGCAGGTCTAGAGAGACTTCCAAGCACTCGCCCCGGTTGTACAGCCGACTTTGCTAGCGATGGTTCACTGGCTACATACGTTCTCATTTGCAGAGACGATAGTTTAGCATAGCCTTCAGTTACGTCATTTGCTGCGACCTAGCAAGGCGCCATATTCAGATCCTATAATTACTTCAAGAATGTATTCTGAACAGATAATATTGTGAATCATGTACCGTCAAGAGCGACGTTCATCATTAATGGATTGAAGTTAAGTATCAGACTAATTACGTCCGCTTTCTGAATTCTCATTCCTTGTCATATTCCACACCTCACGTCAGTATAGTTCTTCCCTCCTCATGCTAGCCAGCTTGAGCTAAAACGCGTGCATTTCGGCCTCTACTCGTAACATGGTGTTGGCCCTTCTGCCAACACAAAATCAACATTCCAAATACGCGTTTCCAATCCTCTAGTGTCCAGTGATGTTGCTCTTTACGCCATGTCAAGATTCGCTTTGCGTGCCTTATAAGAACCTGTTCGAACATTGCACCCCTTTCTTTTAACACCCTAAGCTCAGTAATTCAACTAGCTGGACTGCTCTTTGAGGAATTCTCGAGTGGTTCTTTCCACTGTTATCATGAGATTTCTTTTTACAACCACCCTGCGCAATGATCGACGGTCCACGCCCATCAGTACGTAAGTTTTCTCAGGTATCGGTTTAGCTGCAGTTGTTTCTTCCCGTTTGCACTTGACAGCCACATCATCTGTGGACTTCGGCAACTTTAGAAGCGTTGAAATGTCCATGACGAATCTGTTATTCAGGTGGCATCCTATGTCTAGTCCATGTTTGAGGTCATTGCGTACCCCCACACACGCCATTCTGCTCTTGCAGCTCCTCTACTGACAACTAGAAACCTCTTAACTCCTTTTAAGATAGTGATCCCCTCCTCATGTTACCTAGTGGTGAATTCCACAGTACATACAGGTTTCTGTATATTTTTGGTTAGATAGTGCATATGGTTCGAGAACACAAAACAGCTCACCAGCAGTCAGTTTTCCCACACGTTACTCGCGAATGGAATATGAATGAGGGTATGTGATAAGGGTACACGAAGTACCCTCCACAGACACCATACTATGGGTTGTGATGTACATACAGGGTGTTGGGGATATATAAGTGCAGATATCTAGATTAGTATATTAGCGTAACCCACTGCAGTGTGTTAGTTGTTTTTCATCTGTGTGTTACAATCTTCCCACAAAAGTAACATAATTTACTACCGGATGTTTTGTGCATGGTCGTAACTACAGCTATCAAATAGACTAGCTGTTTTTCGTCCACCTGTCTGCACTTCAGCACCTGACCTGCTGCCCTGTGGTAGATAAGCACTAATAGCTTGCTCTTGACACATGTACTTGGAGGCACTTGAGTCGTGCTGGCCCCAGCTTTACACCGGTTTAAGCCATGACTGTTACTCTGCGTTTGGTTGCCCGTGGTTACTGCTGTTATGCCGTGGTTCTTCCCCTTTCTACATGTGGCAGCAGCGGTGTGTATCGATATTCGCACCTTGTACTATTTCTGGTCTGGTGCTTGTAGTTTCCGGCTAGCCGGTGTGCGGCATCCGGTCGGTTGGTGTGGATCAGCCAGGAAATCGCCGCGCGGCACAGTGTGCCGGACCCGCAGATGGTCTCTACGCAGTGTCAGAGTGTGTGGGAGCTGTTCCGATTGCTACGAGGTTCGTGACTCACCGACCCAGGTCATCAAAGTTGAGCGGTGATATAATTACCGAAGCCAGTCTTTTCACATTGTGCCGTTGGTTTTCACGGTTGGCTGCTGGGAGTATTCCCATGAGCAACAGAGTGTGTTCGAGTTGACGAAAGTTTGACTACCATCCGTTGGAGTTTAACTGTATTTTGGTTATTTGAATTTATTTGAGGTTATTTGAGTTTAACTGTATTTTGGTTATTTGAAGTCCCAAGTGTACCAGCTGAATTTTCTGCCTTGTGGCCGTTAGCTTTCCGGTTACCTGCCCTGGCCGCTGTCGTAAAATTCAGGCAGTGTCCTTTCCTCACCGTGTTGCCGCTGTCCAACACGTGTGTAGTTTTGACAGCTTATGCCTACTTGGTTGTGGGTGGCTACTCCTTTTACGTTTTGGTTTTGGAGTTCCTTGTGTACTGGTCGAGTGGAAAGCAAGTCGGTGGGTCCGTTGACTGTCTCTTGGTTGGGTTGCCGGCGGATCGTATACAATTGGGCCAACTACCTGTCTCCCCACCTTTTTTTTTTTTTATTTTTTAATCAGTCTACTGACTGGTTTGATGCGGCCCGCCACGAATTCCTTTCCTGTGCTAACCTCCACTAAGCGAACGTTAATATTTCAAGTGCAGACCGACCCCAGGAAACTTCTGAGCGCTGCTGGCTGTACTGCCTCTTTTTGCTGGTGTTTAATTGTGTATTTTAGTGGCTCATAGCCGATGGTTTGAATTTTTTTTAGTTGGATTTTAAATAACGGGCCTTGAGCGGCTTTAAAATTAAAAGTTCCTTACTTGTTAAGTTTTGAGGTGTTTTGGCCTTCAGCCTCATTTAAAATATTTTTTTTGGATAAAGCTTTGGGTCTTCTGTCTTTTCAAAATTTATTGTAGTTGTGTTTTTCAATCATGGGCCTTCAGCCGTTTTAAAAGTAAAATTCGTTATTGTTAAGTCTTAAATTGTTTTGGCCCTCGGCCTCCTGTTTTAAAATTATTGAAGGATAAAGCTTTGCGCTTTCTGCCTTTTGAAAATTTATTGTAGTTGTGTTTCAAATCATAGGCCTTCACCCGTTTTAAAAATTGAAGAGGTTGTGCCCTTAAGCTATAACTTTGTGTGACATATTCAGTCGATAGTTAAGCTCGGAAATTTGCGCTTTAATGTTTGGGCAACTAAATAAAGTTATATGTGTTCGAGTGTAACTGACAGTCGCTCGTTTTTGGCCCCTTTCCACAATTCCAACTACCTGTTGTGTCCTGCGAATTTAACCAGGCGTTTCAGTACTAACCGACTTAAAAACATATTACTCCTAATACGTAAAATTATTAGCCAGCAGATAAAGTATATACCGATATAATGTTGTTCAGGACACTATCTTCAGTCACGAATAAGAATATCTGCACTTATTCCCCTAACGCCTTCCATACAGATGTAGATAATGGTATTATATTCTTAACACGTGATGTCTGATGCTTGTAAGATCAGTGTGAAGTGGAACAACAATGACATCCTCGTGCGTATAATACAGAAAAAACTGAACAGCAAGCTCCACTTACCCTACAAGGCACTCACATTTTTTGCATATCGATCTGTTTTTTGCATTTTCGTATTGAGTGATTTAATTAGTATCTCATGCTGCACAATGCTGACATTCGACCACATCGCCAGGACGCGATGATAGTCACTTTCATCTAGGGTAAACTTTCCCTGTAGTCACCGAGAGGTGGTACGAACTGTGTGGATAAAGACACAGCTCTCCTCGGCTCTTGACGCTCATCTGAGAATGAGGCGCGCTCAAAAAGCGTCGAGTCGTTGTCGTCGTCTTGTCCTGACTGGCTGGCGAACGAGCCCGGCTGGCCAACACGACCACAACGCAGTCTTTCTTCGGCCCTCGCCTGCCCGGTAAACCTTTGTGCTTTGCTACTTTTTCAAAAGACGCGCTTGCAGGTTTCGTGCGGCCGACAGAAAATTAATGAGCCTTTTGTTCTGACTGCAACCGCGGCGGTGACAAAGGGAGGGAGGAGACGGGCGGAACAGCAGGCCTCAGAGCGACGCAGAGAAATGCGTTAAAAACTCACTCTCTGCTGTGGTGCCGTCTCTTGCGGTCTTGCGTAAGAGAGGCTCACGTTAGATCTTCGTATCGCAGCATTATAAATAACGTATTCCAAGTGATGTTTTTGTGACCAACTTTTTCGATTTTGAATATTTGCCCGCGGGACCTAAAAAGAGGTAACAATGTAGAACTAAACGTATTACGTGCGAGCCGCAAAAGACAGTGGAACCCAATACACATTCGCACATTGATGGAGCGCAACTAGAGTCTGAAAGATAAAAAACGACGCACCGCGAAGGAATTTTCCAAGTGGGACAGAAATCGGTATGTATGATGCACATGTATAGACAAACAGGTAATCACAATTTCAGAAAAATTGGATAATTTATTCAAGGGAAAGAGCTTCCCAAATTGAGCAAGTCAATAACAACGTTGGTCAACCTCTGGCCGCCGGCGGGAGTGGTCGAGCGGTTCTAGGCGCTGCAGTCTGGAAGCGTGCGACCACTACGGTCGCAGGTTTGAAACCTGCCGCGGGAATGGATGTGTGTGATGTCCTTTGGTTAGTTAGGTTTAAGTAGTTCTAAGTTCTAGGGGACTGATGACCTCAGCAGTTAAGTCCCGTAGTGCTCAGAGCCATTTGAGCCAAGCCAACCTCTTTTCCCTTATGCAAGGGCGTTGATTGTTGGAGTTGTTTGATTTCCTCCTAAGGGATATCATGCCAAATTTTGTGCGATTAGCGAGTATGTTCTTCAAAATCACCAGGTGATTGGAGGACCCAAACTAGTGTCCCAAACGTTCTCACTTCGGGAGGGACCCTGTAACCTTGCTGGCCCAGAGGGGTTTAGAAAGCACGAAAACAAGGAGTACGGATTCTCGCTGTCTGCGGGCGGGCATTGTCTTGCTGAAATGTAAACCCAGGATAGCTTGCCATAAAGGGCAACGAAACGAGTGTGGAATATCGTCGACGTACCGCTGTGTTGTAAGGGTGCCGTGGATGACAACTAAATGGGTCTTGCTCTGAAAAGAAATGACACCACAGAGGATCACTCCTGGCTGGCGGGCTGTATGGTGTGCTACACTCAGATTCGTATTCCACAGTCATTCGAGTCGTCTACAGACAAGTCTTCGCTGGTCCTCGCGGCTCAGTTCGAAGCGGGACTCATCACCGAAAAAAGTTCTACTCCAGTCAATGAGATTTCAGAGCGAATGTGCCCGACATCAATGCAAACGGGCTTGTTGGCGTACAGAGTGAATTGTAGCCGGCGCAAGAGACGCCGTGATCTCAGCCCACTTTCTATGAGACACCTATTAATGGCACTTGTGGACACTGAAGCACTATTGGCACGACGTATCGAAAACAATGACGAATCCTAGACTCTGAGCGCCTCTCTGACGATTTCTCCGTCCTCACGTCTCTCTAGACTCACCCCTTGCTTCTTGACGCTGTTTTCAGCCATGGTTAACCCATTCCCGCCAACATCGTCGAACACGATTACTTCAACCGCCTGTTTCTGCAACCCTGATGGTTAAAAAAAGTACTGGTCATTCCCGTTTTCAAGAAGGGTCGTCGAACAAAGTCAATCTGTTCAAGAATTTTGATACACGTTTCATTCTGGCGTATTATGAAATTTCTGGAGACAATACTGGTTCCGAAAACAACGATTGTGTGAAATCCAGCTTTCTCTGTTTGCCCACGAGACCCAGAGGGCTGTAGATACCGGCGTCCAGATAGACGCCGTGCTCCTGGACTTTCGTAAGGTGTTTAATACAGTTCGGCTTTGCCGCCTAATGAACAAAATACAAGCGTACACGGTAAGTGTGTACCGGATCAAAGGGTTCCTAGCGAAAAGAACACAGCGTGTTATTCACGACATAGAGAAGTTACTTAGCGATTAATCCAATGGAGTCCATTACTTGTCACACTATACTTAAAAGACCTAGTAGATAACGAAGGAAATTCCATGAAGATTTCTGCGCATGATGCTGTTTTATACAGAGAAGTCGCAACGTTATAAAAGAGTTGCTAAATGCAGGAAGACCAGCAAAGGGTCTGTGAGTTGTGCAGAGAGTGGCAGTGGATCGTCACTATAAAGAAATGTAACGTACTATATATAATGAGGTAGAAAGACCCTTTAAGTATGAATAGACGATTGCAGAAAAATCAATGGAGGCAGTTACTTGTATAAAATAAATATATCAATCGATTTAAAGTGAAACGACCGTATAAAATTCATTGCAGGGAAGGCAGATGCTAGACTGAGACTCAATGTTGGAGCCAGTTACTTGTATAAAATAAATATATCAATCGATTTAAAGTGAAACGATCGTATAAAATTAATTGCAGGGAAGGCAGATGCTAGACTGAGACTCAATGAAAGTCCATTAACAAAGGACATAACTTCCAAAACGCTTGTTCGACGAGAGATCCTTTCCAGATAGGGATGACAGAAGATCCAGAGAAGAGAGGCGCGCTTCGTCACAGGTTCATTTCTTTGAGCTCAATTACACGTCCTCTCTCAGTTGCTGACATCTGAGTACATTGTTCCCTTGCCTGTCTATGAGGCATAGTTACTGTCCAACTGTGTACACGGAATGATATTCTCAAAGATTTTATGGCCTGGTATCGAGATGCCCCTGTTTACTGTTCTTGTCAGCTGCGCGGTGAAGCTGCGCTGCAGTGTCACACATTCATCCCTCAGTCGCCAAAGTTTCAATTCCGTCGATATCTGAATATCAATTTGTGACCAATCTGCATAATTCCTTCTTGGTGCGTTGCGATTGAGCATAGTTTTAGGCACTTTCACCATAACTACTTAGGGAAATTCGTAGTGACTACCTTTGATCCTCTTCAGGAGCACAGCACATTTACTCTGCTGCTTCTTTCCGCTGGCTCATCAGACAGAAAAGACTTGTCTGACCTATACACTTTGTGCATTCACTTACGTACCTTAGAATCAAAAATGGTTCAAATGGCTCTGAGCACTACGGGACTTAATATCTGTGTTCAACAGTGCCCTAGAACTTAGAACTGCTTAAACTTAACTAACCTAAGGACATCACACACATCCATGCCCGAGGCAGGATTCGAACCGGCGACCCTCAGGCGGTTCCAGACTGAAGCGCCTAGAACCGCACTGCCACACCGGCCGGCACTTTAGAATCCATATTCTTACAGCACAATAGATGTATTCATTGTAAAAACATGTAGAGGGAACCTGAAGTACAGAAACAAGATTTCGAAAGTTTTTCTGGGATATTTTCTGAATATTCGTATGTTGCTGTAAGGCATCCGTAGACTCCAGCGGCTCTGAAACAAAGTTATAACGTTAGTCAGATTTACTCTGTTTATTACCCCAGTTGTATTAAACTGGGGACCTACAAACGACGAAGAGGCTTCGTCGCGCCATAGCCCTCATTGGTTCACAACCCCAGAACAGGCCGCGTCACTCCACCCACCCCGCCGCCGCCCCACACCGAACCCAGGGTTATAATGCGGTTCGGCCCCCAGTGGACCTCCCTTTCTTGACGGAACTACGACCTCACTTCCGCTTGCACCGCTTCGGTACCCTCAAACTAAAGTCCTAGAAGGTGTTCTCTAAGTTTTGGGAACACATGCGTCTATATCGGGGGACTGGTCAGAGGATCATCGATGACAGTGAACCAAAGACGTCGGATTGTTGCAGATGTCTCAGCGCCAGGCGGCTAAATGTGTAGAATTGAAGAATAAGAAGTGGAACGGCAATAAATCCTTCTTATTTGAAAAGTTTTAAGGCTTTTCGCATCAAACATTCAGAAGCATTGCTTTTCACCACGTCCTCGTAGACCAATTTGATGTTGTTTTCCGACTGGATGGATCGTAAGTGTCAAATTGTCGCTGTAGACCGCCCGTCCACCACATTATAAACAGCGGTCCTTCACACTCTGGATACCTTCCACATCAACTAACTCACGGCCTGATAAGCCAAGTGCACTGTTATCAAGCAAAGTGACACGACTTTCTCGTTTTCTTTCTTTCTTTCTTTCTTTTTTTTTTTTTTTTTTTTTTTAAGACATGTCCAGTATGACGCATGTCTCCCATCTCCCTTCTAACACCGACCACTCGTATTTTAATGGCAGAAAATCTAATAAATCTGACGCCAGCGTTCTTATTACATTGTTAAGAACGCAAGCAGCCCTCTCCTCATCATCTCTCCGCCATCTCCCCATCAGTAGCTAAATTATTCTACGTCCTGAGAATGTCGCTGTAGCCCAGCCAAGAAAAGTGTTAACGAGATTTCATGGTACGTTTACCGCGAAGATTTATTGTTCTACAACGTCAGGAGTTATTAATAAGTTAGCCTCACAGCAGATATCGTAGAAATTCGCAGCTGCATGGCCAGTATCCTAAGAGGTAGTGGTTCATACTATACTGTAACAGATATGGTCAGTTAGCTTAAAAACTCGTCTTCGAACTATAGGCGAGTTTCAAATTGGTTCAAATGGCTCTCAGCACTAAGCGACTTAACTTCTGAGGTCATCAGTCGCGTAGAACTTAGAACTAATTAAACCTAACTAACCTAAGGACGCCACACACATCCATGCCCAAGGCAGTATTCGAGCTTGCGACCGTAGCGGTCGCTCGGCTCCAGACTGTAGTGCCTAGAGTCGCACGGCCACTTCGACCGGCAAGCGAGTTTCAGCATCAGCGTTCTAGGAATAGCGTGAAACAATTCTTCAGCCTCCATTACGTATCTCGCTTAGAGAGCTCCACAGTACGAACAGAGCGTGCAAAGAATCATATACACAGTCCTATATCCATTGCTGCATATGGAAAAATACCAAGTCAGTCCCAAAAGTTTCGGGACTGGACCCACGTGTTCTACACACTTCTCCCAAAACAGTACGACGCACAGGACGCTCATACAACCATTTGAAACTGTCATAAAATTCCTTCTGGCTGTTCAACTCACTCGTCACATTGACATGAATGTGCCGGTGGCTGGTGGTCGAGCGGTTCTAGGCGCTTCAGTCTGGAACAGCGAGACCGCTTCGGTCGCAGGTTCGAATCCTCCATCGGGCATGGATGTGTGTGATCTCCTTAGATTAGTTAGGTTTAAGTAGTTCTAAGTTCTAGAGGACTGATGACCTGAGATGTTAAGTCCCATAGTGCTCAGAGCCGTTTGAACCATTTGGCATGAATGTAGGTTATGTCGTCAAAGCGTTGACACGTCATGTGAATTTCTGCATGTTATCATTTGAGGCTCATTCGTATCGATTACACCAAGTCTCGTTAACCATGATAATCTTCTTTCCACAAAAGAATTGTCAGCGTTTTGCTTGTCAGTCATGACGCGGCAGGTGTCAACGCGTCATTATTTTTGTTCAGGAGTCAAGATATATGGGACAAACCTTACCCAGACTTTTCTCTTCTTCAAAACACTGTCGTCTTGAACAGTTGTTACCTTCCGATTTGTGACACAGTAACGTTGACATACACACGTCAAACACTTAGCACTGCCTGTTCACAACCGATTGGTCGAATGCACTTCTGTTGTTTTCTTTTGTTAGTTCAAGCTGCCACTGTAGTTACTGCCCTCCTGTCGTTTCTACGCCAGGAATAAGCACAGTCTCGACACTGTTGGGACGGAGTGTGTAACTGGACGTAAAGTGGTTCCGCACTTAACTGTGAACTACGTAGTGAATCACCAAAATCTTGCACCCTTTATATTCCATGAACCGTTCGAGATATAGAACCGAGATTTTTGGCAAATGATACTACGCAGAGCGGGATATAATTCCCTAGTATATTTTACATCAACGTAGGCTGTTTTACAAAGTGGACGGTATAGTTTCTTAACGGCATACGAAACCTCTTAAAAACACAAGTGCAGTGATTAAATGCTCCTTTATAATGATGTAGAAATTTTCACTAAGGTATCCGAGAAACGTGTTACAGTTGAAAGTCGAGTCAGTCACAATCGGCCATTGCGTTTATATCTCGGTTTCAGCAACACCAAGCGTTTGATCCGTGTGTCAAATCCTGTCGATAGAGTTTTGGTACACTGCATTAATAACAGAGATAGTCCATGGTGAATGTTATACTCTTGCAGAATATATGCTGCATTTTAACGACAAAAAATTTGTTGACCGACGTAACTTCTGTCATTTAAGTAACCAAAGCAAATAATTTTGATGCAGGTACAGTTTACATGCTCAAACATAAAAAAATGTTTGTTAATAGGATGGTATTTTGTACTAAATAGAATATTCTTCATCACGATCAATCAGAGATCATTAATCAGAGTTTTGGTACACTGCATAAATAACAGAGATAGTCCACTGTGAATGTTTTACTCTTACAGAATATATGATGCATTTTAACGACAAAAAATTTGTTTACCGCGTAACTTCTGTCATTTAAGCAACCAAAGCAAATAATTTTGATGCATGTACAGTTTACATGCTCAAATATAAAAAAATGTTTGTTAATAGTATGGTATTTTGTACAAAATAGAATATTCTTCATCACGATCAAAGGCAAGAGTTTCTTGTTATTCCTTATAAATGGAACATTTATTTATGAACAACGGAAGAACGTTTTGTATAAATTCGAAGAAGTATTACAGTAATGCTTGATGTATTTTTGTTTTACAGTTTCTTTTATATTTACCTTTCTGTTGAGAAAATTGCGTTTTATAGCTGTATAATTTTATGATAAATCTGTATGTTTTATTTAGTTTTACTACAACATCCATTTGTTTCACATTGTAGCACGGCTTTTTTCGAATAAAGCCTGTATTAAACATAGTTTCAATTTCGCTATAAATACTATACTTTTCTCTTTTAAGATATAGGCAGGGAGATAATTATGTAAAACAAAAATGTTCCATTGATTATTTGACATTTTAAATATCCTTAGTCAGCTTATAGACTGTTCACAGCTCCCGGTTTTTAGAAAAATTACATACATATGTAAAGAAAGCGAAGGTTATGAAGTAACGCCTGACAGGTACGCAACACACCTAATGTATAGGCAACGCGTGTACGACCTTAACTGACCAAAAGTAATACACTCCTGGAAATGGAAAAAAAGAACACATTGACACCGGTGTGTCAGACCCACCATAATTGCTCCAGACACTGCGAGAGGGCTGTACAAGCAACGATCACACGCACGGCACAGAGGACACACCAGGAACCGCGGTGTCGGCCGTCGAATGGCGCTAGCTGCACAGCATTTGTGCACCGCCGCCGTAAGTGTCAGCGAGTTTGCCGTGGCATACGGAGCTCCATCGCAGTCTTTAACACTGGTAGCATGCCGCGACAGCGTGGACGTGAACCGTATGTGCAGTTGACGGACTTTGAGCGAGGGCGTATAGTGGGCATGCGGGAGGCCGGGTGGACGTACCGCCGAATTGCTCAACACGTGGGGCGTGAGGTCTCCACAGTACATCGATGTTGTCGCCAGTGGTCGGCGGAAGGTGCACATACCCGTCGACCTGGGACCGGACCGCAGCGACGCACGGATGCACGCCAAGACCGTATGACCCTGCGCAGTGCCGTAGGGGACCGCACCGCCACTTCCCAGGAAATTGGGGACACTGTTGCTCCTGGGGTATCGGCGAGGACCATTCGCAACCGTCTCCATGAAGCTGGGCTACGGTCCCGCACACCGTTAGGCCGTCTTCCGCTCACGCCCCAACATCGTGCAGCCCGCCTCCAGTGGTGTCGCGACAGGCGTGAATGGAGGGACGAATGGAGACGTGTCGTCTTCAGCGATGAGAGTCGCTTCTGCCTTGGTGCCAATGATGGTTGTATGCGTGTTTGGCGCCGTGCAGATGAACGTCACAATCAGGACTGCATACGACCGAGGCACACAGGGCCAACACCTGGCATCATGGTGTGGGGAGCGATCTCCTACACTGGCCGTACACCTCTGGTGATCGTCGAGGGGACACTGAATAGTGCACGGTACATCCAAACCGTCATCGAACCCATCGTTCTACCATTCCTAGACCGGCAAGGGAACTTGCTGTTCCAACAGGACAATGCACGTCCGCATGTATCCCGTGCCACCCAACGTGCTCTAGAAGGTGTAAGTCAACTACCCTGGCCAGCAAGATCTCCGGATCTGTCCCCCATTGAGCATGTTTGGGACTGGATGAAGCGTCGTCTCACGCGGTCTGCACGTCCAGCACGAACGCTGGTCCAACTGAGGCGCCAGGTGGAAATGGCACGGCAAGGCGTTCCACAGGACTACATCCAGCATCTCTACGATCGTCGCGATGGGAGAATAGCAGCCTGCATTGCTGCGAAAGATGGATATACACTGTGCTAGTGCCGACATTGTGCATGCTCTGTTGCCTGTGTCTATGTGCCTGTGGTTCTGTGAGTGTGATCATGTGATGTATCTGACGCCAGGAATGTGTCAATGAAGTTTCCCCTTCCTGGGACAATGAATTCACGGTGTTCTTATTTCAATTTCCAGGAGTGTAGTAAAGCTACTGTAGTCTGCGCTTACTTACTATTTTCTACAGTAGCCTACAGTAGTATTACAACACTGTTAGAGACTTTTCCCTGCGATACTCCTGACATTCTCGCCTAGCAACAAACCTTGTGTCTGCCCGATCGATCGCGCAACTTGCACCGCCCATCTGCTCTGAGAGTAGCTTCCGCTCGCTCTCAACCTATTTTGGAGTTTTCGTGCTGCAGCTGACCAGCGCAGAGGGCGCCTACCGAGCCACTGCATTCTGTCCACTGTTAACATCAGCCCATTGGAGGCATCACACTCGTTCGACTGCATTTGAAGAGACGTACTGCCGTCAAAAGGCACTCGCGAGTGTCAGACCAGGCTAGTGGCGTTCCTAATATTATTTGTAAAATGGCAAACCACTGTCATTGGATTTGTTTTGTGTTATGTTAATTATCTTGGTACTGGACCTGATTTGTTCTATGTTATTGAAGCCTTAATACCTTATATTTCATATTATGTATATACATTTACCGAAATACGTCGCAACACTAAGGACTTTTGTGATGTAAACGAAAGTTGGTAGGCCTGTTTCTACATCTGAAAGATGATGTCTGTTCCAATTCCGCATCAGTTACATAAGACTGGCGGTATCAGCGTCTCTAATAGAATGCAGATCAGCTTTGCCTTATATATTCGCTGTAACGGCCATGAGCGTTAATTGCCTTTGAGATTGGACGTGGTTGGTGGATGTTACTCGAGAACGCCTTTGAGACGACAAAGACGTCATCATCAACACCTCACTGACATTGAACGAGGGCGTGTAATGGAGCTTCCGCATGATTTCATGACGAAATGGCAGGACTGCAGCCACTGTGCATGGGTGCTGGCAGCGTTGTTCACGAGAATGTACGATCGCAAGAAGACCGAGATCCGAATGGCTACATCGCACCAGCGAGAGGGAAGACCATCTTTTTTCGCGCCTCTGGTGCGTCATACTGCGTCTGCAGCAGTTGGCACCGAAGTGCCACAACACACTGTTACATGTCAGGTACATCAAAGGCTACTCTGAGCCAGACGCTCTGTAGCTTGTATTGTACTGACCCAAAACCGCCGCCATTTGCGACCTTAGTAGTTCCAAGTGAGACCTCACTGGAGGGCAGGGTGGAGGTCTGTTGTGTCTTCTGTTGTTTTTCTGATAAACACTGGCGTTGCCTCGGTGCCCGTGATGAACGTGGGTTGGGTAGGAGGCTAGCTGAGAACCTGCAACCATCCTGTCTGCCTGCTAGACGCACTGGAACTATACCTGTAGTTATGGTGTGGCGTGCGGAATCATACGATAGCAGGAGGACTCTCATGGTTGTGCCACGCACCCTGAGTGCAAATTTGTACGTCAGTCTGGTTATTCGACCTGTTGTGCTGCCATTTGTGAACAGCATTCCAGTGGTGTTTTCCAACAGGATAACGCTCGCCCATGTACCGCTGTTGTAAACCAACATGCTCACAGATTGTCGACACTTTGTCTTATTACCAGACCGAGCTCATATGGGACGACAATTTCAGCGTCATCCACAAATAGCAGTAACCGTCTCTGTGCTGAGCGAAGAAGTGCAACGCGCTTGGAACTCCATCTCACCAGCTGACATCCCGTACGTGCACAGCATATTACATGGATGATTTCATGCTTGTATGAACATTTTGGCGGTTACACCGGTTATTAATGTACCCGCATTTCACATTTGCAATGGCTTACCTCGAGCTTGTAATGTCAGTCACTTAAATACGTTACCTAGACAAATGAGTTCCCGAAGCTTCATTACTCTACATCAACTAATTTTTGGTGTTGCGTTTTGTTTTCGTCGGTACAGATATATGTATGGTATTAATGGAAATTAAATATTTGGTTATTGTCAATTTAATCAGATTGTCTTCCGAATCTTGTAGTATAGTCAGATTACTGTGACGTCGAGATATTCTGAAGTTTGCCAGGTGGAGGGAGGATCCAGTCTTGCCGGCTACCACTGTCTCCTAATTGTATTTTTCCTGTTTTACCTCTCGTCGTATTAACTTTCTTATGTCGTTTTTATATACGTAATTCACTACTTGTTTTATTGTTAAGCTTTGTCACCATGAATATGTGTACTTTTTCTTATATTTTTTGTAGTACTGTCTTTTAAAATGAAAAATACATTTGCCACTTAAACAAATTTTCCTTAGTACAGTCCTTTCTCTTCTACATCATCCCCACACTATACCTCCCATCGTTATATCACTGTACTCGTTTTGCAAGGACTATCGAATGATGTTAAGAGCATCTCAGTGGTACTCATACAACTAATTACGTGCTCCTCTTCCCACTAATGTTTGCATAAACCTCATTCCGATATCTCGAACCAGTCGCGAAATAAAAGGGACGCAAGTTTTAGGTGACTCATCTTGTATATGTAGATACGGATTCATGGAGCCGGCCGTTGTGGCCGAGCGGCACTAGGCGCTTCAGTCCGGAACTACGCGACTCCTACGGTCGCAGGTTCGAATCCTGCCACGGGCATTGATGTGTGTGATGTCCTTAGGTTAGTTAGGTTCAAGTAGCTCTAAGTTCTAGGGGACTGATGACCTCAGATGTTAAGTCCCATAGTGCTCAGAGCCGTTTGAACCATTTGATTCATGGAGTTAACTATAAATATATTTGTGACGGTGATAAATTACTGCTGATTTTATACAAAATAATGAGGAACTCGTACAGTAACTAGCATCCAATAACTAGCATTCGCCCTGTGCAATGACGTTTCATATTATACTTAATTCTTATTGCTACAATAAGATTATTTATGGCACATAATTACTCCTCCTGTTCTTTGACCTTTACGTATATGCAAATTTTTAAAAATACTGGTAGTGTACAGAACACCAAATTAAAGCCAGAGATCTGTAGCGTAAATTTTTATTTACACACAAGGTATGTGGGAGGTAAATACACCCGGAAAATAAAGTGTGGAAGATTTCAAGAAGTTTCCTTTTTTCCAACAAACATTACTTTTAAGTTACCCGTCCAATACACCTTTCCGTGGTGAAAATACTAGACAGACGACATGTAATAGATTATATCAGAAGCAACGTATTCTGTCAGCTGCTCTCCCCTTATATCACATGAACACTGGCGCAGAACGACGAATATTGCAGTGGATACAGCTGTTTCCTTGCCAAATAGTCTGCTGAATCTGATATCTGCTGTATCATTGGAGCTGACCAGCATTTTCCGCTATTTACACGCGCCGTTAAGTCTCCTTTATGTACTCCTAGCCAATTTTATGAGCAATTGAACAGACAAATGAGATCTTCTGCGAGTGAAACAATTTGTTAACTATTACATTTAGTATTTATAAGTTGATTAAGCAACGATATAGCTACCAGAAGGCGGAGTGTTCTGTTGTGATTAATCTTAGGGTTTATATTTCATCAAATATTCAGGATTTAGAAAGAAAAACTAACTTTATGTACAGATCCAATAATCCGATTTTCACTAACAAGCTGTAAATAAATGAGTTCATAGAAAGAATAACATTTTTGTAGGTGAAAAAGCATCTAATCACTTAACGAAGTTTCTACGAAATATGACTAACAGCTAATAATGTTTACGTCTAATTTTCTCTCACGACTGTTACCGAAAAACTGCTTTTATTTTCACATTTTCAGAAAATTCACTGATACAGGTAAAGCTGTGTTAACACATGTAGCCGGCCGTTGTGGCCGACCGGTTCTAGGCGCTTCAGTCCGGAAGCGCTCGACTGCTACGGTCGCAGGTTCAAATCCTGCCTCGGGTATGGAAGTGTTTGCTGTCCTTAGGTTAGTTTAGTTTAACTAGTTCTAAGTCTAGGGGACTGATGACCTCAGATGTTAAGTGCCATAATACTTAGAGCCGTGTTTGAATAAAACGTGTTTATGCGAAAAACTTTTAGAAAACTATATTTTGCAGCAATAAGAAGCACCTAGCTAGAACGTAGAATTTGAAAAAACAAATTAGAATTACTGTCAGAGTTTAATTTCGCTGATGAATTCAGAGCTTCGAAGGATAGACTTTTTTTCAGATTGTGCCTGTATACAGGGAAGCAAATTCTGAGTCCGTAGGGGATCTGCTGAAAAGAAACAGGAATCAGCGATTTTTCCAAGCTGAAATCATGGTGTGCGGAGCTATCTGACGCTCGCCGTCACACTTTTGTCCCTGGCTGAAATCTTCGTACAAACGGTAAAATAGCTGATAGAGGAATAAATGACAGTGAGATAGAAAAGCAAATGAAATCGCTAAACAGAGGGAAGGCTACTGGACCTGATGGGATATCAATTCTACACGGAGTGTGAGAAAGAACTTGTCTCTGTTCTAACAGCAGTGGACCATAGGTCTCCGGAGGAGCGAAGTATTACTGATGATGTATATGTCTTCAGCGGTGAATGTAAATTACTACCACGGCCAGGACGCGAACCTATGAATCCTACTCACTAGGCAGAAACGCTGACCACTAAGCTGTCCTGGTGCAGTGACTTTGCTCACCTGCAGGGACTGCCTTAGCACGCTCCCTCCCAAGCCCAACTGGTATTCCTCCTAAAATCGAAGGGCACTGCGCAGGCTCTCCGATTTTATTAGAGTAGCTCCTCAGCATCGAAGGAAACGCGGATTCTACCTGAAATCACAACAAAGATATTTTAATCAAATGAAACTATATGATTTCAGAGATCTTTTCAAGACTCAGACATCTGTGACGCATATATTCGGACTGAAGCAACGAATCAAAATTCGTACCAAGGCTAGGTATCGAACCCGAGTCTCTTGCTCACTAGGCAGACGCACCGATCACAGTGCCACTCTCGCATAACTGCACGGACTACCCTAGCACGCCTGATGGTTAAAAAAATGTACAGGTCATTCCCGTTTTCAAGATGGGTCATCGAACAGACGTCATTCTGTTCAAGAATTTTGACACGCGTTTTATTCTCGCGTATTATGACATTTCTGGAGACTGAAACTCTCTTCCGTAAGAATCAATACGGGTTCCGAAAACAACGATCGTGTGAAATCCAGCTTTCTCTGTTTGCCCACGAGAGGGCTGTAGATGCCGGCGTCCAGGTAGATGCCGTGCTCCTTCACTTCCGTAAGGTATTTAATACAGTTCCGCCTTGCCACTTAATGAGCAAATTACAAGCGTACGCAGTAAGTGTGTACCGGATCGAAGGGTTCCTAGCGAAGAGAACGCAGCGTGTCATTCACGATAGAGAGAAGTCTTTAGACGTAAAAATCACTTAGGGATTACTCCAATAGAGTCCATTACTTTTCACGCTATACCTGAAAGACCCAGTAGATAACGTCGGAAATTCCATGAGGATTTCCACGCATGATGCTGTTTTATACAGAGAAGTCGCAACGTTATAAAAGTGTAGCGAAATGCAGTAAGACCAGCACAGGGTCAGTGATTGGTACAGAAAGTGCCACCGCCACTATAAAGAAATGTAACGCACTACATATAAGTAGGTATAAAGACCCTTTATTGCATGATTAGCCAATTGCAGAAAAATCACTGGAGGCAGTTACTAGTATAAAATAAAAATAGCAATCGATTTAACGTGAAACGACTATATAAAATTAATTGCAGGGAAGGCAGATGCTAGACTGAGACTCAATGGAAGCTCGTTAACAAAGGGCGTAACTTATAAAACCCTTGTTCGACGAGAGATCCTTTCCAGATAGGGATGATAGAAGATCCAGAGAAGAGCGGCGCAATTCGTTACACATAACACCCTCCGCAGCACATAGCAAGATAACTTGTCGAGTATAGTTGTAGATGCAGTTTATGTGGCAAGAACGCTAAACCGTTTTGACATACCCTTCAAGATCAGAGTACTAGATGGCACACTCTAGTAGGATAACGCTAGACACCAGACCGCAAGGGCAAGGAATGTGTGGACCCTTGACTGATCAGCCCGGTATTCTGAATTGTCGCCGACAGAGCATGTCTGGGGTGCTATGGGAAACGTATACATTTGTACCAGCCTCCACTGAGCAATTATTGTTAACTGATACGGCATACGTCTCAGGCGTAACAAGAAATTCTTCACGATGACATTTGCTTCCAAGTCGCAACGAATACTGGAGTGTATTTGTACCCATGCTCTCACGTATCGTATTGAAGATGATCATGCACATTAAGTCGGTTGTGTGATGTCCACAGAGCTTCGGAAATATTTGGCTGTGATGGGCATGACAACTTGAATCTCCCAGCCGTAATGTTGAATGAGGCAGCTGGACGATATAGGATATGCAACGGTAATCAGTATTATGGTTTCTTTATTTTTTCATTTCAGCAGCACTGGCAGTTTGCGTTGTTGGTGACCAGTTTCGAACATGTCTGTCCATTATTGAACCATTACCGACTAGTTTCGAACAAGTCCGTTCATTGTTGAACCATTACCTGAGTGGTTCTGAAATAATTAATGAAATAACATTTGTACATTTCTAGCTGTTCACTACTGTTCGGCGTCGTAGATTCTGTGTTCTTGATGTAAGTGCCTACGATACAGTGAGTCATCTGTTAACGAAATGTGGTAGGAGTATTTGACAGGAAGGTGGCGCCTGGCAGTTACGTAGGGACTTCATAAACTGAATTGCACGTACCGTCGCACACTAAGACCAGTGCCCAACAAGAGTGGCACATTGTCAGAAGAGACTGCGTGTCATGCGTTTCCTGTCTACACAGCTCTGCTGCGGTACGGGGTGGGAGTGAAATGGTGTGGCAACTGGAAACATACTTCAAATCTGAAACACTATTTTGGGAGAAACTTCTAAATTACACACTGATTCATCATGAATTACTAGCGATACATAGAACAAATGCTATTTAGCATCCAGGTATGGTGCAATTATACCAACAATTGCATCAAGACCTCAGAGACACGGTTTGTGGTGATCCACGAAGAAGGCCATCGATATCGAACACAACATCTGGGTGATCGAGCAACTGCCTGATGGCAATTGCAGGACGGACACGTGGCCGTTCTCGAATGGGTCCTGACCAAGGAGGGAATTTATACCGTCGAGGATTTCGACGATTGGTAGAACGTTCTGATCGTTATTTATAGAGGCTTGGTGACTCTCGAGCGTGATGTATGTGGGTTACTTCGACGTGTACTATAGCACTGAATAAAAGTTACTTGGCTTGCCATTACTTGGCCTCCCACAATAATGGTTTTTGAAGTATCCTTGCATATCAAAGACGCAGAATGTTGGAAGTTGAACATCTGCTAATAGGTAAAAATGTACAAATGTATTGCATTACTTATATCAGAAATGCTGAGGTAATGATCCGATAATGACTGCGGGAGTCGTCGTGGGGTTGTGGACCACTGCGGCTGCGGCGGGGACGGAGCCTCTCCGTCGTTTCTAGGTCCCCGGTTAACATAAAACACAATAAAATTGCCTGTATGCATGAACACCTGAAACTAGGCAGAACAAGGACAAACAGAATTTCAATGTGTGAAAACAAAAAGAAAAGTGACTGGTAGCAGAAAATACGAATAAGTAATGTATGTAGATGCTTGAACTATGCGTTCTGATGTGTAAGTTTTCGTGTTTCAAAATATGTGACATGAATGGCAGCATTTTTTGATTACATTAACTAAGAAGCGTAAAATTTTTACGCCGTCAAGGGACTGTAGACGTTAGTCTTTGACATAAATTTCGACTCGATACCTCTATCCACTTCTGAAAAAGTGTAGTCTTAATACATTTGACATAAATTTCGACTACATACATCTACACACTCTTGAGGAAAAGGGGCGTTAGGTGACGGATCAGCAGACAGACAGACAGACAAACAATAGATGGCAAAGTAAAATTTTTTGTGTGCATAATTACAAATTAACGATTTTCAGATTTTTTCCTTTATTTGCACTGTTAGACTTTTCCAGTTGCCAAATTTTATCATCCTAGGTCACAGTAAGTACTTAAAAGTTTTGAATTTTACACTGTCAAGATATTGTAGAGCTTAGTACATGACATACATTTCTCTTGATACCTCTAGGCTTCCGTGAGGAAGAGGGGTCTTAACAGTCAGACAGACAGACAGACAGACAGAGGACAACAATGAGGTCCGCTTCCTCCGGCTGTCAATTTAAACTACACTACTGGCCATTAAAATTGCTTCACCACGAAGATGACGTGCTACAGACGCGAAATTTAACCGAAAGGAAGAAGATGCTGTGATTTGCAAATGATTAGCTTTTCATAGCATTCACACAAGGTTGGTGCCGGTGGCGACACCTACAACGTGCTGACATGAGGAAAGTTTCCAACCGATCTCTCATACACAAACACCAGTTGACCGGCGTTGCCTGGTGAAACGCTGTTGTGATGCCTCGTGTAAGGAGGAGAAATGCGTACCATCACGTTGCCTACTTTGATAAAGGTCGGATTGTAGCCTTTCGCGATTGCGATTTATCGTATCGCGACATTTCTGCTCGCGTTGGTCGAGATCCAGTGACTGTTAGCAGAATATGGAATCGGTGGGTTCAGGAGGGTATTACGGAACGCCGTCCTGGATCACAACGGCCTTGTATCACTAGCAGTCGAGATGACAGGCATCTTATCCGCATGGCTATAACGGATCGTGCAGCTACGTCTCGATCTCTGAGTCAACAGATGGAGACGATTGCAAGACAACAACCATCTGAACGGACAGTTCGACGACGTTTGCAGCAGCATGGACCATCAGCTCGGAGTCCATGGCTGCGGTTACCCTTGACGCTGCATCACAGACAGGAGCGCCTGCGATGGTGTACTCAACGACGAACCTGGGTGCACGAATGGCAAAACGTAATTTTTTCGGGTGAATCCAGGTTGTGTTTAGAGCATCATGATAGTCGCATACGTGTTAGGCGACATCGCGGAGAACGCACATTGGAAGCGTGTATTCGTCGTCGCCATAATGGCGTATCACCGGGCGTGATGGTATGGGGTGCCTATGGTTATACGTCTCGGTCACCTCTTGTTCGCTTTGACGGCACTTTGAACAATGGACGTTACATTTCAGTTGTGTTACGACCCGTGGCTATACGTTTCATTCGATCCCTGAGATACCCTTCATTTCAGCAGGATAATGCACGACCGCATGTTGCAGTTCCTGTACGGACCAGCACATTCTCCAGATCTCTCACCAATTGAAAACGTCTGGTCAATGGTGATCGAGCAACTGGCTCGTCACAATACGCCAGTCACTACTCTTAATGAACTGTGGTGTCGTGTTGAAGCTGCATGGGCACCTGTACCTCTACACGCCATTCAAGCTCTGTTTGACTCAATTCCCAGGCGCATCAAGGCCGTTATTACGGCCAGAGGTGGTTGTTCTAGGTACTAATTTCTCAGAGTCTACGCACCCAAATAGCGTGAAAATGTAATCACATGTCAGTTCTAGTATAAAATATTGTCCAATGAATACCCGTTTATCATCTGCAGTTCTTATTGGTGTAGCAATATTAATGGCCAGTAGTGTATTAATTCCCACTCATGTACTCTTGATTCATTTAAAATAGGATTAAATTTGCAGTTCCATTTTTTAACGTTCTCGTTTGGCTGCCTCAACCTGTATTACGAGGTTATATGATGTGGCTGCTGTCAGCTGAAGCGCAGACATAACGCAAGTTGACCAGTCGCAGCTGGTCCAGCTGTTGGCGTGACGCAGTAAGGCGAGGGCGCAGCTGTAGCTTCCGGATGTTGCTCAACGCTCGACGTCACGCGCTGGGCTCCAGATGGCCCCTCATCTGAGTCTTGCGGCCGGCGGAGCAGAGGGCGCCAGACGCCCGCCAGACGCGGCAGGCCTAGCCGGAAGCTCCCCTCCCTTCCCCTCCACGCCGCGCCACCTGCGCGGGAGGGGCGCGTCGTCACGGCGAGTGACGTCACCGGCCTGGCTGCGCTCCACGCACCTATTTCTGCACGGGCGGCGGCGGCCCGCGGCCGCCGTTACGTCACCTGCACACACCAGTCGCTGGCGTGCGGTACAGCTAGAGCCGGGCGCCAGGAGTCAAGTCTCGCAGCGGACTCCACCCCGGCCTTCAGCGGTGCAGCCCTCTGCTACTAGCGGCAGTCTCCTTAACTCGCAATCAGAGTACCACCTGTCCACTTCAAATGTAATGAGGTCTCCGAGAGCTACACCTCGGAGTGCGTAGGATAACAGGCTCATGAGAAGAAGCGCTCAAATCAGTCTGGCGAGTGTAATTGAAGGTCAAAACTAAAATGGCGTGAGGCATCCCCAAAGCTAGCCAGACTGGGCACAAAAGAATAAAGTTCTACAAGGGTAGGTCTCTCTTTTACGCGAGGGAAAGACGAGTAACGAACTACAAGAACGAACGGTGAGGGGCGGGCTGCATTCAGATCTTTGGCATTCCGCACGTGGCCTGCGGGCCGCGGCCTGCCCATTCCTGATGTAGACGTTAAGCTGGACTTTTTTTCGGGAAATGTGTGAAACAATAAACAGAACACTTAACTACAAGATGCAAAAAGATAAAAAAAATTATGTAAGGATGATGCGATACTACCGTGTGGAAGCATTGCGACATATACACTCCTGGAAATGGAAAAAAGAACACATTGACACCGGTGTGTCAGACCCACCATACTTGCTCCGGAGAGGGCTGTACGAGCAATGATCACACGCACGGCACAGCGGACACACCAGGAACCGCGGTGTTGGCCGTCGAATGACGCTAGCTGCGCAGCATTTGTGCACCGCCGCCGTCAGTGTGAGCCAGTTTGCCGTGGCATACGGAGCTCCAACGCAGTCTTTACCACTGGTAGCATGCCGCGACAGCGTGGACGTGAACCGTATGTGCAGTTGACGGACTTTGAGCGAGGGCGTATAGTGGGCATGCGGGAGGCCGGGTGGACGTACCGTCGAATTGCTCAACACGTGGGGCGTGAGGTCTCCACAGTACATCGATGTTGTCGCCAGTGGTCGGCGGAAGGTGCACATACCCGTCGACCTGGGACCGGACCGCAGCGACGCACGGATGCACGCCAAGACCGTAGGATCCTACGCAGTGCCGTAGGGGACCGCACCGCCACTTCCCAGCAAATTAGGGACACTGTTGTTCCAGGGGTATCGGCGAGCGCTATTCGCAACCGTCTCCATGAAGCTGGGCTACGGTCGCGCACACCGTTAGGCCGCCTTCCGCTCACGCCCCAACATCGTGCAGCCCGCTTCCAGTGGTGTCGCGACAGGCGTGAATGGAGGGACTAATGGAGACGTGTCGTCTTCAGCGATGAGAGTCGCTTCTGCCTTGGTGATAATGATGGTCGTATGCGTGTTTGGCGCCGTGCAGGTGAGCGCCACAACGAGGACTGCATACGACCGAGGCACACAGGGCCAACACCCGGCATCATGGTGTGGGGAGCGGTCTCCTACACTGGCCGTACACCTCTGGTGATCGTCGAGGGGACACTGAATAGTGCACGGTACATCCAAACCGTCATCGAACCCATCGTTCTACCATTCCTAGACCGGCAAGAGAACTTGCTGTTCCAACAGGACAATGCACGTTCGCATATATCCCGTGCCACCCAACGTGCCCTAGAAGGTGTAAGTCAACTACCCTGGCCAGCAAGATATCCGCATCTGTCCCCCATTGAGCATGTTTGGGACTGGATGAAGCGTCGTCTCACGCGGTCTGCACGTCCAGCACGTACGCTGGTCCAACTGAGGCGCCAGGTGGGAATGGCATGGCAAGCCGTTCCACAGGACTACATCCAGCATCTCTACGATCGTCTCCATGGGAGAATAGCAGCCTGCATTGCTGCGAAAGGTGGATATACACTGTACTAGTGCCGACATTGTGCATGCTCTGTTGCCTGTGTCTATGTGCCTGTGGTTCTGTCAGTGTGATCATGTGATGTATCTGACCCCAGGAATGTGTCAATAAAGTTTCCCCTTCCTGGGACAATGAATTCACGGTGTTCTTATTTCTATTTCCAGGAGTGTATATTAGGAAAGGGTGAAAACGATTGAAAGACGGAGAGATACATTACATAAGAGGTTCATTAAAAATTTCACAGCTGTGCAAATTAAAACTCTGTGTTCCAAGAAATACTTGCCTTTCATTATCAAACATTTCATAAGAAAAAATTACTAAGCTGAATTATTGAAACCAGCAATAGCTCAAGATTGTTAAATTTCTCTAAACAATTTTTGATCTAACAGCAAACAAATTGACCTAATTAAAAACCAGCTTAGTAAACACTTACGCCGTCGGCACACTGACCGAGCTGTCGAACGTCAACGTTGAGCGTGCCGAGTTCAACGTGCTCCTGAACGCTCAGGAACGATTTGACTTTTGCACACTGTACGTGGGCCCGAACGTGGTATACGCGATCGCAACGCACTCCAGCGGCAGTTGAGGGATGTTTCTAGTTCGAAAATGACGCTGTTTACTCAACGTGCGTGCGTGAAATTCCCACGTTAGCTCTATTAAAAGGCACATTTCCTCCATCGTCCATGGAAAGGAATGTACCATGTTCAATCAGTAAGGATAGAGGCTTATAAAATTTCCATTACAAACAGTGCTTTACAAATTTGGGATACTTCACCACATAACATAAACATTATTTCATCATTTCCACATTTTAGTACAGCGCCAAGGTCAATCTTACTTGATCACTGTTCCTACCTAGTAGCAGAAACTTTGCTGCATGTGAATTACGAAGCGTAAAAGAAAAAGGAGCAAAATATCTTTATACAAGTAGTGCAAGCTGTCATGTAGATTAAGCCAATCGAACAGTCACCCCTGAAAAAAAGGTGAACTTATATTTACATAACATCAAATATTATAGTTTATACTTATATTAAACTAATAATAAAGTATCAGAACCTAATAAAATGAGAATGTTAGGAAAAAAAATTGGAAGTGTGAAGACGCGAACTACTATCCCAACAAACAATTCTGCACAGAACGGAGACGGTACTCATTACGCTAAGCGATTATGACGTCTGCTACCTCTAAATATATTGTATTTCCCCTTGTTGAAAACCCTAATCGTAGATATGTTACTGATTGAAATTTAATTATAACAAATTGTACCAAGAACAATGCGTTTTGGGCGGATCTTCAGTGGGTCGCTGCCCTCAGATAGCCCACTCTCATAATACGTTCGTTACAATAATTCTTTTGCCACTAATATGATGTTTCTCATTATTTTACTGGAACGAATCACTCACGTAACAACGGGTTTTGCAGTGATTCTCAATTTACTGGTGCTCAGAAACGGCGTATATACATATAAGCTTGAAATGAATGCCAATGTGGCTCCTGACAACTCCGTACTGAAAGGAGATGGCGTGCGTGTGACGTAGGTGGCGTTGTGCCATCTCATTGGTCAACGCTCAGGAAAGACTCCCGAGCGTGCTATTCCACGCTATGACGTCAGAAACTCGGCACGCTCAACGCTCAACGTTCGGATGCGCGGTCCGTGTGCCGTCGGCTTTACTCACACGAACATCAAGTAAGTGGTCTCAAGTGTAATAACAATACAAACAGCAGAATATTCACAAGTCCCAATCTTTGGATAACACAACTATACAGCTGCTAATTCTGCTGAGGTTGCAGTATTTAAAGAGAAACCCCACCATAAAAGTAGGTTTTCAAGTTTTCTTTTTTTGGGGGTCCATACCCTCAGGATGTTTTGGGAATGGAAACATGGATCAGATGCGCTGTATTCTTTTTCTTATCAGTGTGACCGGCCAGTTTCAACCCTAGGTCACAAATCTTAACCTTACAGATACCACAAAATGTCTTACACCCGTTGCACTCAGAATATCAACCACTAATGAGCATAATGGTACACTGAGACAATTCTGCCTACTTCATCTGACAGCCTGATTAACATTACGTATCATTATTATGAGCCAAAATTATCAGAAACGATTCCTTCTCTTTTGCAACGCTCGCTCAGTTTCCAGGCGCAGTTCATTACAAGCAAATAGTTGTCTGGCCGATTTCAAATTCAAGTGGCTCTGAGCACTATGGGACTTAACTTCTGAGGTCATCAGTCCCCTAGAACTCAGAACTACTTAAACCTAACTAACCTAAGGACATCAGCCACTTCCATGCCCGAGGCAGGATTCGAACCTGCGACCTTAGTGGTCGCGCGGTTCCAGACTGTAGCGCCTAGAACCGCTCGGCCATCCCGGCCGGCCCTGGCCAGCTTCCAAATCGTCCATACAGTATACAAAATATGATGGCAGTGGCCACCACTGAATAATAATAATAAAAAAAAAAAAACAGCCACAGTAATGAAGGTGAGCGTAACGGCATATGCGTTGATAGTAGTTAGCTTATATCATTTTACTCAGATTAGCAACGCACGATGAAGGCGATTATCATCAGAGCGAAACAGCAAAATGATGCGTCTGCACTCAAAGTGTACATTATAAAGCCTCACATGCAGCAACAAATCTAGCAACTTCTTCAGGAACAATTATAGTACCTGACGGGAAAAGCCATAACCTGCAACCAATGAGTCTCCAATACTGTTAAGGTAAACCGTTTCGACAAGTCTTACTCGTTTCAAAATATCAGTGCTCAGTACACTCGTGCCCAATATCCACAGTGAAGGCATTCGGCAGACGGTGTACGGTGCCTTCCGTCTAGAGTCAAGTGAAGGAGTTGTCTGCGCTCCCCTTGCTTACATCGAGAAGCGCACTTGTTGCTCACTCACCCTTACTGTACCGAGTCACTCACGTCTTTCTACCGCTACACTGACACGTATAAAGCCTCACTTCAGTCAGAGAGGTCACCTCAGCATAGATATAGAGAACAGCCAGCATAACTACAGTGCCGAACACTGCACACCAGTACTGTTCTATGGAAGCCATAAGTAGATGATAGCAAAACAAAAAAGCAAACTTCTATATATTTATTCCAGCTACGAACCACAATATTTTACACCAGGCCGTTAATTTCAGTCTGCCATGACCACCTACATAGACGAGTTCAAACACATCGAGCTAAAACTGAAAAACTGTTCGTTCTCTGGTCTGGAGATGGTCATAATAGATCGAAATTAATTACCTGGCGTAAAATTTTGTTGACTGTAACATATAATAGGTTATTGTGGATTTTTGATGAATCTAAATCATAACTCGACAAACAGCAGTGATGAGAATATTGAGGAAAGTGATATCAAGACGACATTTGGAGTTTATCTGCTTCCTGCTTCCGTGCCACAACGGATAGTTGTCACACACACACACACAAACACATAAATATACACACATGAGAAGGGAACACCTCTGACCACTACCTGGTCTTCGGTATTTGTGTGAAAACAACAGAACTGTATCATGGAACAAATTTCAAATAACCCGTCGCGTGGAAATTGCTTGGAATGAAAGACGTAAAAACGACATTTAATTCATTTCTTCCATCGAACAAGTTGTAAGTAGGCTGTTTAGGTTTTTTGATTGGTAACGTCACATAGCGCTCTTTATGAAAAATCACTGGCTGTGCTGTGTGCCGTCAGTGGCTGGTTGGCATTGATGTAATACTCGCCATTGTAGTGTTGGGCGGCTGGATGTTAACAGCGCGTAGCATTGCGCAGTTGGAGGTGAGCCGCCAGCAGTGGTGGACGTGGGGAGAGAGATGGCGGAGTTTTGAAATTTGTAAGAATTGATGTCATGAACACATATATACACTCCTGGAAATGGAAAAAAGAACATATTGACACCGGTGTGTCAGATCCACCATACTTGCTCCGGACACTGCGAGAGGGCTGTACAAGCAATGATCACACGCTCGGCACAGCGGACACACCAGGAACCGCGGTGTTGGCCGTCGAATGGCGCTAGCTGCGCAGCATTTGTGCACCGCCGCCGTCAGTGTCAGCCAGTTTGCCGTGGCGTACGGAGCTCCATCGCAGTCTTTAACACTGGTAGCGTGCCGCGACAGCGTGGACGTGAACCGTATGTGCAGTTGACGGACTTTGAGCGAGGGCGTATAGTGGGCATGCGGGAGGCCGGGTGGACGTACCGCCGAATTGCTCAACACGTGGGGCGTGAGCTCTCCACAGTACATCGATGTTGTCGCCAGTGGTCGGCGGAAGGTGCACGTGCCCGTCGACCTGGGACCGGACCGCAGCGACGCACGGATGCACGCCAAGACCGTAGGATCCTATGCAGTGCCGTAGGCGACCGCACCGCCACTTCCCAGCAAATTAGGGACACTGTTGCTCCTGGGGTATCGGCGAGGACCATTCACAACCTTCTCCATGAAGCTGGGCTACGGTCCCGCACACCGTTAGGCCGTCTTCCGCTCACGCCCCAAAATCGTGCAGCCCGCCGCCAGTGGTGTCGCGACAGGCGTGAATGGAGGGACGAATGGAGACGTGTCGTCTTCAGCGATGAGAGTCGCTTCTGCCCTGGTGCCAATGATGGTCGTATGTGTGTTTGGCGCCGTGCAGGTGAGCGCCACAATCAGGACTGCATACGACCGAGGCACACAGGGCCAACACCCGGCATCATGGTGTGGGGAGCGATCTCCTACACTGGCCGAACATCTCTGGTGATCGTCGAGGGAACACTGAATACTGCACGGTACATCCAAACCGTCATCGAACCCATCGTTCTACCATTCCTAGACCGGCAAGGGAACTTGCTGTTCCAACAGGACAATGCACGTCCGCATGTATCCCGTGCCACCCAACGTGCTCTAGAAGGTGTAAGTCAACTACCCTGGCCAGCAAGATATCCGCATCTGTCCCCCATTGAGCATGTTTGGGACTGGATGAAGCGTCGTCTGACGCGGTCTGCTCGTCCAGCACGAACGCTGGTCCAACTGAGGCGCCAGGTGGAAATGGCATGGCAAGCCGTTCCACAGGACTACATCCAGCATCTCTACGATCGTCTCCATGGGAGAATAGCAGCCTGCATTGCTGCGAAAGGTGGATATACACTGTACTAGTGCCGACATTGTGCATGCTCTGTTGCCTGTGTCTATGTGCCTGTGGTTCTGTCAGTGTGATCATGTGATGTATCTGACCCCAGGAATGTGTCAATAAAGTTTCCCCTTCCTGGGACAATGAATTCACGGTGTTCTTATTTCAATTTCCAGGAGTGTATATTATGACTATTAAGGTAAATACATTGTTTGTTCTCTATTAAAATCTTTCATTTGCTAACTATGCCTATCAGTGGTTAGTGCCTTCCGTAGTTTGAATCTTTTATTTAGCTGGCAGTAGTGGCGCTCCCTGTATTGCAGTAGTTCGAGTAACGAAGATTTTTGTGAGGTAAGTGATTTGTGAAACGTATAGGTTAATGTTCGTCAGGGCAATTCTTTTTTAGGGATTACTGAAAGTCAGATTGGGTTACGCTAAAAATATTGTGTGCCAGTTTAAGCACAGTCATGTATAATTTTTGTAAGGGGACGTTTCATAAAGTCAGGCCTGTCCTTTATGTCGCTCAACGTCCGTACTTTTAACCTCATAATGTCCACTTGGTTCGGTACAATAACGATTATTACATTCCACCATGTTGCACTCTTGGAAATCATGACAATGGAAAAAATGACTTTCGTAGTAATGCTTTTTCTGAGAGTGGAAGTTGTATTGCCTGAAATATTGGCTCCGCAATTCATTTTTGACCTGGTTAGCACATATTTCGATACTAGATTCACTTCATTCTCTCCAATTAAAATGATAATCTTGTAACATTTCTACTGGTCAATGGAACCATCGCAGTCTTTTACTCTCAAATGCAGTGATCACATTTGGTCTGTTTACTACAGTCCAACAGTTCGACAGTAATGAACCCTCATCGGAAGCAGTATTTTACGTCACAGCGGCGCCTAGCGCTTATCGCCATCGTTTAGAATTTGAAATGACCAAGGTGAGCTTTGCATGACTTGACATGTTAGCCTCTTAAAAAATAATGCTTCCTTTTCTTTCTTTAAATTAAGACAATATCAGTTTTAAAATTCTATTTAAAACCAATTAAGATGATCTCTCTCGTGAAAATCATCAGAGCATGTAAAAACGTAGTGAAAGAAACTTCATTCGTCAATTGCCGCAACAGGACATAAAGTATGAATAAACATCATCTGGCTAAGGTATCCGCTGGTCAAATATCTGATAGGAAGCGGAAAGCATATGTGCTAAGACCGGATCAGCATTGTGTACACAGCGTACGAACACGCACAGAAAATGTACGCCTCTAGACAGAGAATGTTCCGATAAACAGGTGTGCTAAGTACTACAGCCAAAGCTAGATACTATGTAGACACTACTTCCCATGATGACTCATTGTAGTCGAAATCGAATAACTGCAGTAAATGCTAAAATTTGATCAAAATGTTTCTGCATAAAAGACTATATCAAATTGATCAAGTGCTCAAATTTAGCAATGTCAAATGTCATTAACACGCTCAGGCGTGTATCACAGGGTGGCTCATGCTAAACCTTCCCATCAGGCGGTGTGTAAAACTTATGGTTCACGTTGGACTCCACCAATTAAGCTACCAGCAGTACACTAATGCAACATGTATTATCCATCAGCCAGGCGCAATGAACAGCTGTGACTACAATTTTGTGTGACTTTTCAACGAGAAAGCGTTCTGAACAAATGACATATCACATAATTTGCGATTAATATAGTGTAAAATAATTTTTTGTATCTCTCGTTGTTTTAAAACAATTAACTTTCAAAATAAACTTCACTGAGGTGACAAAAGTCATGGGATACCTCCTAATATCGTATCGGATCACCTTTAGCCCTGTATAGAGTGTAAGTAGGCTGTTTAGGTTTTTATGCCTGTAACGCCACGTTAGTGCTCTGTATGAAAATCGCTGACTGCGCCGTGTGCCATCTGTGGCTGGTTGGACTCATCGTTGGAATATTCGCTTGTGTTGTGTTGGGCAGTTGGAAGTGAACAGCGCGTAGCGTTGGGCAGTTGTAGGTGAGCCGCCAGCAATGGTGGATGTGGAGAGAGAGATACCAGAGTTTTTAGAGGTTACTATAACCGGACGATCTGAACCTGTGTCCACCAGAAAAAGGAAATTTATAAAGGTGGATCTCATAGATAGATAGATGTATGATGACTTTTTAACATTATTAAGGTAAATACATTGTTTGTTCCCTATCAAAATCTTTCATTTGCTAACTATGCCTATCAGTAGTTACTTCCTACACTAGTTAGAATCTTTTATTCAGCTGGCGGTATTGGCCCTCGCTGTATTGCAGTAGTTCGAATAACGAAGATCTTTGTGAGGAAGGTGATTCATGAAAGGTATAGGTTATTGTTAGTTAAGGCCATTCTTTTGTAGGAATTATTGAAAGTCAGATTGCATTGCGCTAAAATATTGTGTGTCAGTTGAGTGATGATCAGAATAAGCAAAGAGAAAACTGTTTGAGTATGTTGAGTTTTGCTCAGCTGTTTGAAAATCAAATAACGTAGAAGTTTACCAACACAGTCATTCTTAATTTTCCAAAGGGGACGTTTCAAGTGCAACAAATCGATATGGCGTGGACTCTGCAAGTCTTTGGAAGCCCCTGCAGAAATACTGAGCCATGCTGCCTCTATAGCCGTCCATAATCGCAAAGATGTTGCCAGTGCCGTATTTTGTGCACGGACTGACATCTCCATTACGTCCCCGTTCGATACGATTCATGCCATGCGATCAGGGTGGCCTAATAATTTGCTCTAATTGTCCAGAATGTTCTTCAACCCAACAGCGAACAATTGTGGCCGTACATGGTGCATTGTCATCCACAGAAATTCCATCGTTGTTTGAGAACATGAAGTATATAAATGGCTGGGACTGGTCTCCAAACAGCCGAGCATAAGCATTTCCAGTCAATGATCGGTTAATTCCCGCATAAACGTGGCCCACACCGTTATTGAGTCGCCGACCGCGGTGGCCACGCGGTTCTAGGCGCTGCAGTCCGGAACCGCGCAACTGCTACGGTCGCAGGTTCGAATCCTGCCTCGGGCATGGATGGGGCTGATGTCCTTAGGTTAGTTACGTTTAAGTAGTTCTAAGTTCTAGGGGACTGATGACCTCAGATGTTCAGTCCCATAGTGCTCAGTGTTATTGAGCCACCACCAGCTTCGTGGGGTCTGCGCCACACTAGAACCCTACCATCAGCTCTTACCTATAGAAATCGAGATTAACCAGGTCACGATTTTCCAGTCGTCTGTGTACCAACCGATATCGTCACAGATCTAGGAGAGGCGCTGCAGGCGATGTCGTGCTGTTAACAGAGGAACTCGCGTCGATCGTCTGCTGCCATAGACAGTTAAAGCCATATTTCACCGGACTAACCTAAAGGATACGCCCGTTGTATGTCTATTGATTTCTGGGGTTATCTCGCTCAGCATCGCTTTTCTGATAGCATTGACAATTGTACTCAAACGCCGGTGCCCTCGGTCGTTAAATGTAGGGCGTTGGGCACTCCATAGTCCGTGGGGAGTGGTAATGCCTGAACCTGGGTATTCTCTGCACACTCTTGACACTGTGGATCACGAAATACTGAATTCCCTAGCGACTTCCGAAATGGAATGTCCGTCCGCCTAGCTCAAATTACTATTCCGCGTTCAAAATCTATTAATTCCCGTCGTGCGGCCATAATAACGTCGGAAACCTTCTCACATGAATCACCTAAGTGCAATGGACACCTTCGCCAATGCACTACCGTACTGTACCTTGTGTACGTGATACAGTCGCCATCTGTAGGTGTGCACATCGCTATCCCAGGTGCAGAAAAGCATGAATACGCTCGCCGCTCCATAGCGAGAAACACAGTTCTCAGCGCCGGCGTAAAAGCATCAATTGTAGTCATTGTGGCGGCAACTTTGCTCTGTAATCTGTCGCTGCTACACGATGCGCTGGCTCTTCAGCAGCTACCGCCCTATAGTCGTAGATTTAAGTTCAAACTGACCATCCAAAATATAAGAGTGCAGCATTTGCTTTAAGTTCGCTACAAACTGCCGTGTACTTCTAAAGGATACGGATCAGACGTATGTTTTCCGTCCTTTTTTCTCCACAACAAAGTTACAGCACGTCTAAGTTTATACTCGACGAGAAAACAATGTGAAATATTTAGGTAGTGGTGTATCACTACTGCAGCAGCAGTAATATTTTCAGGAGACAATATAGTTTTCAGGATGAACGCTGGTTGGAGAAAATACGGAATAGTTTGAATTCCGAAGCAGAAATGTGACAATGAGTTACGTTAATAAGCACTATATACTGAATCCTAATTTTGACTCAATTCAAGGTAGTTAAACTTCAAATATTATTTTGCTCGAAGTTAGGTATACAGTTTTGAGTGGAATTTAAGTATTACATTTCTTGCACTACGCGATTCAGAAGGACTACACTGTCAGAAGCAAACAGGTTCTGAAAAATAGGTTGTTGTTGTTCACTGTAAAACATTATCCTACTGTACTAATGAAGTGATTACTCATGGCAGCTGTTAATGATCCGGGGGGAGGGGGGACATCTGAACATCTGAAAGTGTGTTTGTACTCTTGCAGTACCTCGTAAATTACTTCGTTCATGACTGTACATAGTGGAGCTTATGGTTGCTAGCAGGGTCGTTTTTCTAGGCATTAATAATTTCATGTGATTCGTTTGCATCTTGATTTTGTTAGGAGGCGTTTACTTCAAAATATTAAATGCCGCTTCGCCGATACTAGAAAAATTGTGTATATTTTCAGTGGTATCTTCCCAATGTGGAGAACTTTATTTTTTACGAACAGATACAGTGTGATTAAAAGAGAAAGCTAGTAACTTTTAAGATCCAGTCAATTAGCAGTTCGTTAGAGGCCCAGCACAAGCCAATATCGGACAAGTTGGGGGAATGAACTGGGACGTGTCCTTTCAGAAGAAATCATCCCAACATTTGCCTGAATCAATTTAGGGAAACCAAAGAAAAGTTAAATCTTCGCTTGCGGATGTTTGAGCCCTGCCCTTCTGGAACGCAAGCTCAGTGTGTCATTCAAAAGTATTGCAACATCTACGTTACTAAAGGTCAGTAACTCTACGTCGTACATAACGGACGTACTAGTCCAACAATAGCAACTAGAAAGCCTGTGACAGTAGATCTCAATAGATTTCCTTCCGGACGCTCAAGTGTACCTCAGGTGGCAACTGTCATAAGTGGCCTGAGGTTGATCTACACTCCTGGAAATGGAAAAAGAACACATTGACACCGGTGTGTCAGACCCACCATACTTGCTCCGGACACTGCGAGAGGGCTGTACAAGCAATGATCACACGCACGGCACAGCGGACACACCAGGAACCGCGGTGTTGGCCGTCGAATGGCGCTAGCTGCGCAGCATTTGTGCACCGCCGCCGTCAGTGTCAGCCAGTTTGCCGTGGCATATGGAGCTCCATCGTAGTCTTTAACACTGGTAGCATGCCGCGACAGCGTGGACGTGAACCGTATGTGCAGTTGACGGACTTTGAGCGAGGGCGTATAGTGGGCATGCGGGAGGCCGGGTGGACGTACCGCCGAATTGCTCAACACGTGGGGCGTGAGGTCTCCACAGTACATCGATGTTGTCGCCAGTGGTCGGCGGAAGGTGCACGTGCCCGTCGACCTGGGACCGGACCGCTGCGACGCACGGATGCACGCCAAGACCATAGGATCCTACGCAGTGCCGTAGGGGACCGCACCGCCACTTCCCAGCAAAATAGGGACACTGTTGCTCCTGGGGTATCGGCGAGGACCATTCGCAACCGTCTCCATGAAGCTGGGCTACGGTCCCGCACACCGTTAGGCCGTCTTCCGCTCACGCCCCAACATCGTGCAGCCCGCCTCCAGTGGTGTCGAGACAGGCGTGAATGGAGGGACGGATGGAGACGTGTCGTCTTCAGCGATGAGAGTCGCTTCTGCCTTGGTGCCAATGATGGTCGTATGCGTGTTTGGCGCCGTGCAGGTGAGCGCCACAATCAGGACTGCATACGACCGAGGCACACAGGGCCAACACCCGGCATCATGGTGTGGGGAGCGATCGCCTACACTGGCCGTACACCTCTGGTGATCGTCGAGGGGACACTGAATAGTGCACGGTACATCCAAACCGTCATCGAAACCATCGTTCTACCATTCCTAGACCGGCAAGGGAACTTGCTGTTCCAACAGTACAATGCACATCCGCATGTATCCCTTGCCACCCATCGTGCTCTAGAAGGTGTAAGTCAACTACCCTGGCCAGCGAGATCTCCGTATCTGTCCCCCATTGAGCATGTTTGGGACTGGATGAAGCGTCGTCTCACGCGGTCTGCACGTCCAGCACGAACGCTGGTCCAACTGAGGCTCCAGGTGGAAATGGCATGGCAAGCCGTTCCACAGGACTACTTCCAGCATCTCTACGATCGTCTCCATGGGAGAATAGCAGCCTGCATTGCTGCGAAAGGTGGATATACACTGCACTAGTGCCGACATTGTGCATGCTCTGTTGCCTGTGTCCATGTGCCTGTGGTTCTGTCAGTGTGATCATGTGATGTATCTGACCCCAGGAATGTGTCAATAAAGTTTCCCCTTCCCGGGACAATGAATTCACAGTGTTCTTATTTCAATTTCCAGGAGTGTATTACAGGAGGTGCTCCCAAGAGGGCACATATGCTACCAGTTACAACTTGTGTTACTAGACAGCAAAATTAGCTGTATCTGGGGATAGGTAGGTGATACTCAGACAGCCAGTCTTCCCTTCTCTTCTGTTTCTTAACATCGTAAGTGAACAGGAACCGGTTATACCTCAGCTTCTAAAATGTGGTTGATTCCCAGATATTCATCGATTTCTTCCACAGTTTGCAAAGTGTGTACGAAATCTGTAGAACATTTGTAAATATAACGTTATAAAATAGTCTGCATTGGAATTATTCGTCCACTGTTCAAGTGCAAAAGAGCGAAGGAACACGTACAAGAACTACGTGATACTGGATGCTCATAAGCGAGAAGTTATATACATAGAATCCTGCTTCAGCCAGCGATAATATGTAGCACAAAATGTTAGTCACATGTTTCGAAGCATATACGAACTAATCGTCTAGAACGACCCGAGGCTGATATTATTCCTGGGTACAAGTAATGTCAGCGCAATAACTACGGCACCACTGACAACTTTAAACGACAGATATGCATTCGACCAGTCAATTTTGTGCAAGCAACGTTAAGTAGTGTATGTGCGACTATAGTATGTCGAATGTTTGTGACAAAACACAATGGGAGCGCCTCTGAAGACATTCTGCAGAATATTTGAAGTTTGTACCTCACACCTTTACCTTGTAACAAAAACAGAGACACTTGGACGCTTGCCGCGACACGACTGAAATTCAAAACGTAGTTTTTTTCTGGAAAAAATCATGACGGGTGACAGGACTTAGTGTTATCAACATGAACCTACCATAAAACGACACAGAAATTCACCTTAAGGGCCAACGCTTTGATCACGCAACCGACATTCAGGTCAGTGTGATGCGCGAGTCGAACAACATGGTTTGTATGAACGTTCTGTGAGTTTTAGTGGAATAGGGTGAGACTACGTGGAACACCTGAAGTAATAAAACCACTATCTTAGTTATTTTCGATTTTTATTTCTCCAGCCTCTAAACGTTTTAGCCTGACAGTGTAGACAGCTGGATGTCAAAATTGCAAAATGCAAGGAGCTGAATTCTACATATATTGGGATACTGTGCAATAGGAAGAATGGAATATTAAATTTGTGCTGATTTGTGGTATACAAAAAGTGAAATTTGGAACACAGATATTCGACCTCTGGCAGCAAGAAAGGGATTAATCCACCAGAGCATTCTGTCGAACTGAGCTTAGATGCTGCTCCAACTCCGTGGCCATCTTCATGAATAGTAATGGCTGGTGAGTGGATACGTGCCAGTTTCTCAGCAACACATTGCTAGATGTTCTCAGCGAGTGATAGAGATGAAGAACGCGCCCAGTTAAATGAAGTACATAACTTATGCTATCTGAAAAAAGTCAGATATCTGTACTGAAACTATACTATCTCCACCAATTTCAGTATCTCTTCTTAGAAAATAAGTTATTTTTGTAACACTACCAACAAGTGAAGAATCTGCTGTGAAGAAACTACACCGCAAGTTACATCAATGGAAATGTTCAAGAAAATATGCAAAATAAAAGTAAGTTAACTGTTTAGTCACGTTTTGTATTCTCCCTCTTTCACATTTTATAAATGAATGCTTTCCCACTTCTCATTTATTGCCATATTTGAAGAAAAAGTTTAACTATAGGAAACAAGTATTCTCAGGCGTCTCATGTAAGACTTTTGTAGCAGGTTGTTACTGAAACATATTTGTGTCATCCGAAGTTAACGCATTTTGAAGCGTTCAAAATGGTTCAAATGGCTCTGAGCACTATGGGACTTAACATTTGAGGTCATCAGTCCCCTAGAACGTAGACCTACTTAAGCCTAACTAACCTAAAGACCAGAATGAGATTTTCACTCTGCAGCGGAGTGTGCGCTGATATGAAACTTCCTGGCAGATTAAAACTGTGTGCCCGACCGAGACTCGAACTCGGGACCTTTGCCTTTCGCGGGCAAGTGCTCTACCATCTGAGCTACCGAAGCACGACTCACGCCCGGTACTCACAGCTTTACTTCTGCCAGTATCTCGTCTCCTACCTTCCAAACTTTACAGAAGCTCTCCTGCGAACCTTGCAGAACTAGCACTCCTGAAAGAAAGGATATAGCGGAGACATGGCTTAGCCACAGCCTGGGGGATGTTTCCAGAATGAGATTTTCACTCTGCAGCGGAGTGTGCGCTGATATGAAACTTCCTGGCAGATTAAAACTGTGTGCCCGACCGAGACTCGAACTCGGGACCTTTGCCTTTCGCGGGCAAGTGCTCTACCATCTGAGCTACCGAAGCACGACTCACGCCCGGTACTCACAGCTTTACTTCTGCCAGTATCTCGTCTCCTACCTTCCAAACTTTACAGATGGTAGAGCACTTGCCCGCGAAAGGCAAAGGTCCCGAGTTCGAGTCTCGGTCGGGCACACAGTTTTAATCTGCCAGGAAGTAACCTAAAGACATCACACACACCCATGCCCGAATCAGGATTCGAACCTGCGACAGTAGCGGTCGCGCGGTTCGAGACAGAAGCGCCTATAACCGCTTGGCCACAACGGCCGGCTTTGAAGTGTTCAGAAAATGTCAAATACAATACTGTGAGCATACAATCCGTATGGTTAATAGATTCTGTTGCTCTACCCATCATCATTCCCGATCATGAATAACGAAATAAGCATTAGCATTTCTATTTCCCCCTGTGGTATTAAAACTCCTAACCAACTGCTAACGCGTGTTGCTGACCCCTGTAAGTGTGGCAACCATGCCAGCAGCATTGCACGTTGGGTTGCAGGTACGTAGGCTTGCGCTCACATAAAACAAAGCCAACCAGAGACTTTCATCAGATGCTACCTCAGATTTGCGTTGATGTAATTATCCTATCTTGTAAACAGCATTTGAAGAAAACATTTTACAGCAATGGGCAATACTTTTTTTTCTATTACATTCAGTTGTTGCTGTTTCCGACTTTGCTGGTACGTGTTACTTGTATCACTTAGATTACTGCACCTAAATGTCATGAAGCTACTCTCTGTTTTAATGAGTTATGTTAATCTCTGGAGAAATTGTTTTTCTAGACGAGTGCTTTAGGTCAGTAGTGGTAGTAGCTTTATTACACTAGTGTGGTGTAGTAGCTAATTACACTAAGATATATTTTAGGTCTGGTGGTCTCAGTATAAGGAGAGTCAGCATCAGTTGCTAATTAGAGTTTTACAAATATGGTGCTAAATCTTTGGAGTAACTCTTAGCGCTAGCAACTTTAATGATAGTACATTTCCAAAACTGATATTTCGTTACTGTACAGGGTTACGTCTTATTTGATAATTTGTTGTATGTCCATATTCTGGGTTCACTCGTCACTATCCGATGTAGAGCTGCTAAAGGAGAGTATGTCCTAACCTTATTCGTTAATCTCTTTTCTGATCCATTCATATTTTTAAAGGCATTCGTCAAATATACTATATTTTTAGTCTTTCTGAAATTTTAATGTTCTGTATATTATCATGTTACGCTTCCTTAAAAAACTTGTTCTACTTCTCGTTCTAGCAATTTAATACTTGCTAGTAATTACGATCAATTTTTTTTCGAGTTTTACTAATCCTGCATATCAAGGGTCTTGCGTACTGGAGAACTTATCTACAACTCTCTTTGTGTGTGAGAGATGTAGCGTTATTAAACAGGCAATATTTGACATTAAACATTCAGGAAAGTTGCTTATGTCGCTTCGGTCTTTATGTTTAATGGTATTTAGCGGTAGGAATCACGAGTTAATATTCATCAACTACATTCATACTGGTACGTTATTTCATGTAGCAGTAACAACTATTACTGTTGCATAATTATTGGGTTCACCTACTAACTGACATACACTGAATGTCTAATTTATAGATTTCCCATTATCAGTGTTTCAGCTTAGTTTCGGAATGTCTACTAGTCACCTAATACAATTTCCGTGTTTCTTGTCAATTACAACCTGGTCCCAAGTAGTGTCAGCTGTTTTTATCTTCGCTCAGAGCTAACGAGTTAACATCTAAAGCGAAGTCAATTTTAGTTAGGCATTTGTTTCAGAAATATACAACACTTAGCAAAAATCAATACAGACAGGTCTGCGTTGTTCGAAGTATATTGTGAAAATCAATACAAAAGTGGTTAACACGCGGAAGTTAGCACTGCAATGGACTAGGAAGTCCACTTCTGTTACGTTATAAGTATGTGGTAATGCTGCAAACACCTGCGCCTGGTCGTTCTTCTGTCGTGAATGATGAATGATTACATAGCAATTTACCTTCATCCGTTCGTAAGCAAAAAAATGGTTCAAATGGCTCTGAGCACTATGGGACTTAACATCTGAGGTCATCAGTCTCCTAGATATAGAACTACTTAAACCTAACTAACCTAAGGACATCACACACATCCATGCAGGATTCGAACCTGCGACCGTAGCGGTCGCGCGGTTCCAGACTGAAGCGCCTAGAACCACTTGGCCACACCGGCCGGCCGTTCGTAAGCAGAAAGACACAAGTTCATACATGGCACTACATTAACACACACCGATTGCTCGACATTTTGCTATCGTATGTCTCATCTCTCCAGGCGAATAAGTTATACCTAGAGATTTTCGGTTCTGATCATGCTCAAGATCTAATTGCTTTCCTTCTGCAGGAGCCTACATCAATATCACACCGGAGGCGATGCTGCCATGGATCGTGTTTTGCGTACAGCCACTGGCCCCGGTCGAGCGGCAGCTGTGTTATTCGGCCGGGTGTAATGAATGTCCGCCACCCATTCACTTACATTAGCTTCATATAATTAGGACGCGCGTTATGTCCGCGATTTACGACTGCGGCTGCGGCGCGAAGCAACGGACGCGCTCTTTGCGGTGATTTACTGTTGACGCAGAGATGGCAGTGGACGCCGTTTGGATCAGAGTACGACGCTGGGATCATTACGAGTTAGAATAACCGTGTCCGCGCAGGAGAAATTCTTCTCTGACCGTGTTATTCTCAGAAGTAATATTTTACATTTCACTGGCAGCGAACACGTTGACCTGCATTCATTTCTGACCTGCACTCATTTCTGAAATACCTCGCAGCTGTTGACGCCGTGCCTCAAATATAACACTGACATCTTTCTGTTTTTAACTACTGATCGCATAAAATGTAAATTGTGAAATGGGGCAGTTATGTACATCAATAATGCTGTCCAATTTTATTAACGAAGGAAGTATTTTACATTCTATCAGTCGAAGTTTTGTACCATGTTTTAATTTAATGTGAATACTTATACCTTCATGTGATTAGTAACTGAAAACAAAAACACTTTTCTTTATTAAACAATATGACACAAAATTTGTTAGATAAGACTTTCTTTACTTAATAAATATGATAACTTAAAGAAAACAAAAAAAAAATTGCTACCAACCAGATTCGAACCAACCGTAATACGACAACTAGATTTTTACGCTAGACATCCCCTCACCGGCAATATGTTAATAACTTTTAAATTTCTTGTAGTTGCCTGCCGGTGGCCGGGCGCTTCTAGGCGCTACAATCTGGAACCGCGCGACCACTACGGTCCCAGGTTCGAATCATGCCTCGGGCATGGCTGTGTGTGATGTCCTTAGGTTAGTTAGGTTTAAGTAGTTCTAAGTTCTAGGCGACTGATGACCTCAGAAGTTAAGTCCCATAGTGCACAGAGCCATTTGCTTATCCAAGCATGTACCACAGTGGGTGCCAGTTTCACTTTTGTCATACCACCTTCCAACAGCGTAAATAGCTGCCCCATAGACTTCACAGTGAGTGGAAGCCCCTCGCGTTAAGTGGGTCCCGTACTTTTTTTCGACGGCGGGGGGGGGGGGGGGGGGGGGGGGGGGGGAGGGAGGCCACTTTCTTTAATGATTTACTTAAAAGTGTTTCTTCTATTCATTTTAGCCTCGGAAACTCGTTAAGGAAAAGCGAATATAAATGTGCTGGCAAACATTTCGTGCCCTTTATTGTTTAAAAATAGCGATCATGCTACAGCTTGTGACGTCCAACAGTGTACTGATTCCAACAACGGTATTTTTCTACAGTCAGTGGACGGTATGCCACATAGCGCTCTGGATTGCTCATGGTACTTCGTTGCGTGTTTCCTTCTATTGGCGTTGACAACTAATTCTCTCCTATTAGCCGGCCGTGGTGGCCGAGTGGTTCTAGGCACTACAGTATGGAAACGCGCGACCACTAAGGTCGCAGGTTCGAATCCTGCCTCGGGCATGGATGTGTGTGACGTCCTTAGCTTAAATAGGCTTAAGTAGTTCTAAGTTCTAGGGGACTGATGACCTCAGAAGTTAAGTCCCATAGTGCTCAGAGCCATTTGAACCTCTCCTTTTAACGATCCTTTAAATTCGTTCATATGTTTGCGACGGGCGCTCTGCTACAGTACAAGTAAACTGCTAATAGAAAGTGACTCATACATTATAATTGTGTACATCAGTTGTCTCTGTAATGGAGTTTATTTTATAATCATTCGTTTGCATTAATGTAAAATGAATTGTTGGCTTTTTTAAGTGGTCTCATCTTGAAACATGGCATTAACACCACAATGTCTAGAAATAGATCTTATTCAAGCGATGCTCAAAAGAAAACGTTAGAAACCTGCTGAAACGAAGAAGTTGAAAAGATGATGATACATACCATTGTACAGACATCAGATACACACCCAGAATCTGTATGTACTAAAATTAGTCATGAAAGTGAAGTTTAAGAGAAGTCTGACGATTTATGAGTTGAAACCGGAAGTCACTTCAGATGTATAAATGTAATGGGAGAAGTTCCTGAGAGTTTTCAACTTCATAGAGGGCAGGATACCAACTGTGAAAATGAAGTGGGTGTAAATTCTGATGATAACAAATTTGAAAACGGACCACCTGCAGCAGACGGTAATTCACCACCAAGAGACTGTTTTCCTCAACCTCTTGATAATCAGCTAAATGCACTTTTTATCAGCGATGGAAGATTATCCCAAGGTAAACAAATTGAGGAGATTGAACTAAAAATTATTAACAGTAAGACATGCAAGTCTGATGGTGCTTTACCTAGGGACACTAAAATCAAAATATCGTTTAGCTGCGATTGTTATTGTAATTACAGAAAAACGGGTAAAAAATTGAACAATTTTTGCAATGCCGTTCTCTGCTTTCAGTGCAGTGTGTCTTGCAGCCTGCTGGTTGCTCGGAGACAGAGAAGATGTATGCAATGATGAACAGAGTAATGATTATATCAAAAAACGCGATTATTTAACTTTTAAGCTGGATTATGGTGTGTGAATGACTAATGTTTTCATATTTTTACTTCTAAGGTTTATTCGTGAAAAGGCCTCCTAAATTGATTTGCAGGGCTCCCTCCAAAATTCTAGTTATCCCATTGCCACTTTTATGATATACTTTTAATGGCAAGCAGTGGAACTGTGGGATTCCCCGATAGCGAGAACAGAAGAATGTCTCAATAATTTCTGCTAGTCAAGTATCACCCATTATTTCAGAACGAAGGACCCGGTCGTTGTGTGTTCTGTGATGACCATAGTTATGGCTTTGAACTATTCCCGAGGGTGTAAAAATCAAACAGAATATTGAACCATGTAGATGCACGCATAACCTTTCTTCCAAGTGGTTGCAAATTCGTTGTAAGACCTTAAGATGGCTGTACGTAAAGTGCAGAGACAATGGTAGCTCAGATAATTATGTCTGACCCGAAACTGACTAAAACTGAACAATCATTTGAAATTTAAATTGCACACAGAAAATCACACCCAGATTGAACGAATGTTGTGGTGCAGCTTCCTCACGAAATACTCCAGTTGAAGGTTATGAGGCAACAATTCTAATAACCCATGCTCATTTTGCTGTCGACTTTAATATAACAAAGGATGCGTTCACCTCCAACACTCGGAATAAATAGTTGAATACAGTACGACTGAGCAATAAAAGTTGATAATAATGATATAAACAGAACAAAATCATAAAATGCTTCTTGATAGCTACAACCCGTAGCTCAGAAGCTCATTGCTTACTTGAAGTTATAACCTATCTACCCCGTCCACTGCCCTGGAATTATCTGTAAAAAATGAAGTCCCCTCTGAGAAGACTGTTATCTAGATATTCACTCTGTTTGATGCTGTGTACACGGGAAAAATTAGCGAAAGAGTTTTTATAATTTTAAAACGTCAAATTTCTTGTCATTGAGTAATTAGTGTACACTTCCAAGCATGCTTATACAACTAACTGTAAGAACAAAAACAAATATTCCCCCAGATTTATATTTCTTAGAGTAGTTTATTATACGACATTGTACTGTATAAAGATTTTGTTCTTGTTGCAGGTACGTTCAAATTCAGCAGCTAGAGTTTCAAATTTGAAGTTCGTCGCCGTGACAGGTAGTGTGTTGCTGCCACATTCGTTTTTTTATTTGTGCCTCTTATATACTTTCTTTAGAATGAGATCGATTAAAGTTAATTCCAGCATTATGGGTAGTGTTATACTAACAGTATTATTATTACACTGCTTTTAACTGTTACTAACTTCCATACTGTGTTGTAATTGACTTGTCGGAATCGTATTAAAGTAAAATAGGACCCGTAGCATAATATTGCGATTTTTCAAATTCTATTCCCGTTGATTTTATCATAGTTCTCCGACGTTCATGAGTGCCTTAACCTTCTACGTTATACGTAAGTGCGAGGGTTGGAACTTTAATAGTGACAACTATTTATATACAGCTCGTACAAAATAGATAAGTGCTCCAAAGTTTTACTGACCTTCAGAGTAGTCACTAGCTTTGTGTAAAACGCGTTGCCAGCGATGTGGAAGTCGTAGGATTTTCTTAGCAGTGCACTTGTGTTGACATTTAGAGCGGCACGGTCTATTGTCCGACGAATTTGTAGCAATTCTGAAGCAAAAGCAGTGAAGTGTTTCCTTCAGTTTTGAAATCGAGTGGAACTCACTAGGGTTTAAGTCAGGGGAGTGCAGTAGGTGGTATAGCACTTATCAGCCCCACCAGTCAAACAAATCAGTAACAGCTTGCACTGTACCTGCTTGAGCATTGTACTGCAAAATGACGGTGAGATCCTGCAGAAAGTGTCATCACTTCTGTTTCTAAGCTGGTCGTAGGTTGTGTTCCAAAAACGAACAGCATAAAGACAGAAGTTATGACACCTCCTGCAGGACCTGACCATCATTTTGCAGGACAATGCTCAAGCACCCACAGTGCGAGCTGTTACTGATTTGTTTGACTAATGGAGCTGCTAAGCGCTATACCACCTACTGCACTCCCCTGACTTAAGCTCTCCTGAGCTGAACTCGGTTTCTAAACGGAAGGAAGCACTTCACGCTTCAGAATTGCTACGAATTGGTCGGGCAATAGACGGAGCCGCTCTGTCATCACAACTGGCACAGCTAAGAGTATCCTACGACTTCCACATCGCTGGCAACGGGATATACGCAATGCTAGTGACTACTGTGAAAGTCATTGAAACATTGAAACACCTATATATTTTGTACGAGCTGTAAATAAATAGTTGCCACTATTCAAGTTACAACCCTCGTATTCATGCTATGTACGAAACGACTGCAGCAACGTTCTAGAGTAACGGCTACTGCTATTTGTCATTGATATAAAGTTACGACACTGAGAAACTTCATGACTTATTATTTTAACCACCGACAGTATCGACCCGCGATCTGACCTACAGAGGATTGGTAAATAGTGCAGGCTCTAGCAGTTGATCCTGTTGAAATCTAACTACGGATACATAGAAAAGGAAATCCATCACTGTGCAACTACACTATTGATAATCAAAATATCCACGGGTGTACTGCCGGTCTATAGTGCCCAACGGGCACAATATTTTGGCGATCAAACACGTCGCCATCATCAGGTGAACTGACGGACTGAGCTCCTGTGAACGCGCCGGCACGGAGATCCGTACGCTATGGCTGCTCAGGGGGAACTGGGTTCGGTCGCGGCGGCGGCCGATTTAAATACCCTCCGCCCGCGGCGCGCTCCCTCCGTCGTCCGCGCCCCGCGCCACGGTAGCGCGGTGAAACAGATTGCGACGGCGTCTGAGATGACGTCGGTGTGATGGCTCTGTCCGCCGTGGTCGTCACAACTATGCGTTTGCTCGATTTACTCTTGATTAACCCAATCGCTGGTTCCCAAGCCTTGCTAAGATTATAGCCACAGTTAAATATCGTCAAATCACTACTGGTTGTAAAGAGAAATCTCCGGCCTGCTGCATGACATTACTGATACGACGGTTTACCAACTGGACTCGGCGGTGCTATGTGATTCGGCCATATTCCTCCTAGGGGATTCGTGTTCCGATAATGGTATACATTTCGCAATGAGATTCCTGGTAGTTTGGAATTTCTATTAAGCTTCAACGTACTTAGCTGTACTAAACCTCCATAATGTAATACGCCTTATAACAATCTGTCTTTGAGAATTACTGAGAGCCACCAGGGCTTAACATATGATGGTAACATATGTAAAACATATTAAGGATGGTATAAACTTGGAGGCAGTAGTAATTATTTTACATTGTCAAAAATAATCAGATCAAACAATAGAAATGGAACTAAGAACGCCGAGTGCCTAGAGAACTTGCAGCCTACGGATAGCTTTACTAGGAATACGGAATAAACATATGCTGCCTACCAAGGGACATTATCTACTAGTTCTTATGAAGGTCACACATTCTAATGATGAGTAATGGCTGATTTCGTATTCCATCTACGGGCGTTGTGTGGAAGTTCAATCTCAAATACTGAATCAAAGATAAGCGCAGGGACGCCAATCATTGTCATGGAGGGAGTATGGCGAGGAGTATGTGCTGCCAGAGAATATTAATGTTTAACGCTTCAGAGACATGATCTCAAATGAACGTTCTCGTTCTTAACATCTAACATACACGTAGATTAGGAATCTCTCCTTAAGGTATTCATCTCGAATTGTACGAAAGCGAAACGTTGTTGATATACGGTACAGGCAAGAAGAGAATAAAAGCTTTTGAAATACAGTTCTTTACAAAAATGCTGAATATTAGATGGACAAGTCGCTGAATCTAATTGAAGAGAAGAGAAATTTATGGCAAAACTTGAGTAATACCGGGTAGTTATAACGCAACTATGCACAGAGGTCCAGTGTGGGCTGTAATTGTCGTATGTCAGTGAAACTTGGTAGATGTTCTAATGATTTAATGCGGAATCGATTAAGCTGTAAAGAAATTGGTTCCAGTAGTAACCACCAGGTGCAAATATTGCGCTGTGAATGCAAGAAAGAATTATAGAAATGTTTCCATATGTGACGGATTAGAAATGGGACGTGGGCAGAAAAGGTCAACCAAGTGAGAGAGGCATGATGTTGATTTTGTTGTAAACCGCCGCTTACACAATTTGTTCAATATGAACATCGGAGAGGTCGGTGAGGTACTGTTCAGCGTCAGATTTACACCTTGTGGCCAAAGTTTGAAGTAATTTTTCCAGAGTAAATAGGTTCCGCATTAACGTATTAGCATATCTACCAAGTTTCGCTGCCGTATAAGGGATCGTTTGACAGGAGACGCCCTGACGCAACGAGGGAGAGCCATAATCAGTTTCGTTTAGTATAGGGAATGTTAGTTATTTTGGGGGGGGGGGGGCAAAAATTACAGAGGGAACCTACGACTGATGACAGTCGCAGTAAACTGGTTCGATTGTGTGTAATTTTCAGTAGCTATGCAGAGATGAAGTAACCAGCGCAGGATGGAGTAGCGGGAAAACTTCATGAAACCAGTCTTTGGATTGAAAACCACGTCAGTAACGGCAACAGCCGGTTATGGTCTCGCAGTGTTGAACGATCTGTTTCCGAGTAGCCATAGACAATATTTCGTAAATGACAAGTCTCTCTTTGTTTGTACTCGCTGCAGAATTAACCATAATATACAGCATTCTTAATTCAATGCTGTAGAGTGAGAAACATTATGGTGAGTAATAACTTTTGAAAAAATTTCTGGAAATTAACATCGATCTTATAGATAATTTAAATACTAATCGGTCTTGATCGCAAGGATTTATTAAAGTCTAATACCACACGACGGAATGGTAACCATTTTCAATTTTATCAGAATTCATTTGAGATCATGTCTCTGAAGCGTTAAACATTAATATTCTCTGGCAGCACATACTCCTCGCCATACTCCCTCCATGACAATTATTGGCGTCCCTGCGCTTATCTTTGATTCAGTATTTGAGACTGAACTTCCACACAACGCCCGTAGATGGCGGTTTAGCGTTCTTAGTTCCATTTCTATTGTTTGATCTGATTATTTTTGACAATGTAAAATAATTACTACTGCCTCCGACTTAGTTTATACCATCCTTAATATGTTTTACATATGTTACCATCATATGTTAAGCCCTGGTGGCTCTCAGTAACGTCATGCAGCGGGCCGGAGATTTCTCTTTACAACCAGTAGTGTTTTGACGATATTTAACTGCACTGGTGTCTTCCGACACCTACCAATGCTCCAGTGCTATGCCGTCGCCTCTGCTCAACACCTGATGGTATCAAAACTTTTTAACTTATTAAGTCTGTCTATCCATATTTATTGCGTAGGAGAAGTATGTAATTTCGACGCGCGTTTCCCTCTAAAAGATATTAATGTTTAACGTTTCAGAGACATGTTCTCAAGGCGATGTTTGATGAAATCGAAAACACTTACCATTTTGAGGTGCGATTTTTAGTTTTTAACACTTCCTTGCAATCAAGTCTGATAAGTATTTTCACTATGGTGAGTAATTTAGAAACTGTTTAATCTGAATAAGTGTGTGGAAGAAATATTAGTAGGAACAGGAATCTCACAGAGAAAATGATCAACGCTACTTTGCCATATAACGCAAGGAACATTCAGTGCTTTCCAGCACTAGCATGAAAACTAAATTGCTAATTAGTAGTTGACACGATGTAAATCACGGTGCAAAATTTACATGTAACTGGCAGAGAGAAATACGAAACTACAGTGAATTTTGGAGTTGAAATTTCGTTAACGAAATAAACGTGTAACGAATTCATTAACCCAGTTCCTCGACGACTGAGGGAGAAGTTACAACGGCGAGAGGAATACCGAATCAAGCTGTTAGGCTGATTGACCTAGTGGTACTGGATGCGTAAAAACAGAGAACTCTGGAGGTATTCGGGCGTGAACTGACAACGAATGAAGGCATTAAATCTACTTTGGCGATTGTTTCGAATATCAGCGCCGTTCATTCTTGTCATCGATGATTTGCTGCGTGCCTGTTTAATAATCTCATCTCAGTCTGTAGCGTACCTCAAATGAAACTGCAACCACGACAAGCAAACAAAGCAGCACACTCAGCAGCCTAATTTATCCATGTTATTGCCGTTGATATCCTTGGCTATAGATTCAAGAGTGTCGTTTAATAAGTAACACATTTTTTTTCTGAAAGCAGGTTGTTTTTATTCACGATTCCAATATGCCATATTATTCACCACTCTTTTTGCTACGACACCATCTTGTTGTTGTTGTTGTTGTGGTTTCCCGTCAAGAGACTGGTTTGATGCAGCCTTCCATGCTACTCTACCGTGCTCAAGCTTCTTCATCTCCAAGTAACTATTGCAACCTACATCCTTCTGAATTTGCTTGGTGTATTCATCTCTTGGTCTCCCTTTACGATTTTTACCTTCCACGCTACCCTCCAATACTAAATCCCTTCTTCTAGCGAAGTTTTGCCACCATTTCCTCTTCTCCCCAATTCTATTCAGTACCTCCTCATTAGTTACGTGATCTACCCATATAATCTTTAACATTCCTCTGTAGCACCACATTGCGGAAGCTTCTATTCTCTTCTTGTCTAGTTATCGTCCATGTTTCACTTCCATACATGACTACAATCAGAACAAGTACTTTCAGAAAAGACTTTATGACACTTAAATCTATACTCAATGTTAACAAATTTCCCTTCTTCAGAAACGCTATCCATGCCACTGCCAGTCTACATTTTATATCCTCTCTTTTTCCACCATCACCAGTTAAATGCTCCCCGAATAGCAAAACTCATCTATTACTATAAGTGCCTCATTTCCTCATCCAATTCCCTCAGCATCACCTGATTTAATTCGACTACATTCCATTATCGTCGTTTTGCTTTTGTTGATGTTCATCTTATATCCACTCTTCAAGACACTGTCCATTCCGTTCAACTGCTCTTCCAGGTCCTTTGCTGTCTCCGACAGATTACAATGACATCGGCGAACCTCAAAGTTTTTATTTTTTTCTCCGTGGATTTTAATTCCTACACCAAATTTTTGTTTCCTTTGCTGCTTGCTCAGTGTACAGATTAAATAACATCGGAGATAGGCTACAACCCTGTCTCACTCCCTTCCCAAACAGATTGTAAATAGCCTTTCCCTCCCTGTAGTTTACCCCTGCCACCTTCAGAGTTTGAAAGAGGGTATTCCAGTCAACTTTCTCTTAGTCTACAATTGCTAGTAATGTAGGTTTGCCTTTCCTTAATCTATTTTCTAAGACAAGTCGTAGGGTCAGTATTGCCACAAGTGTTCCAACATTTCTAAGGAATTCGAAGTGATCCTACACGAGGTCGCATTCTACCAGTATTTCCATTCGTCTACAAAGAATTCTTGTTAATATTTCGCAGACGTGACTTATTAAACTGGTAGTTCGGTAATTTTCACATCTGACAAGACTTGCTTTCCTTGGTATTGGAATTGTTATATTGTTCTTGAAGTCTAAGGGTATTTCGCCTGTCTCATACATCGTTCTCACCAGATGGTAGAGTTTTGTCATGTCTGGATTTCCCAAGGCAATCAGCAGTTCTAATCGAATGTTATCTACTCTGGGGGCCATTTTTTTTTAAGTTAGGTGTTTCAGTGCTGTGTCAAACACTTCGCGGAGTATCATATCTCACGTTTCATCGTCATCTGTGTCCTCTTCCATTTCCATAATATTGCCCTCAAGTACACCGCCCCTGTATGGACCCTCTATATACTCCTTCCACCTTTCTGCTTTCCCTTCCTTGCTTAGAACTGGTTTTCAATCTGAGCTCTTGATATTCATTCAAGTGGTTCTCTTTTCTCCAAAGCCCTCTTTAATTTTCCTCTAGACAGTGTCTATCTTACCCACAGTGATATATGCCTCTACATCCTTACATTCGTCCTTCAGCCATCACTGCTCAGCCATCTTGCACTTCCTGTCGAATTCATTTTTGAGACGTGTTTATTCCTTTTTGCCTACCCCATTTACTGCATTTTTATATTTTCTCTTTTCATCAATTATATTCAGTATCTCTTCTGTAACCCAAAGATTTCGACTAGTTCTCGTCTTTTTACCTACTTGATCCTCTGCTGCGTGTAGTACTTCATCTCTCAAAGCTACCTATTCTTCTTCTACTGTATATCTTTTCTCCGTTCTTGCCAATCATTCCCTAATGCTCTCTCTGAAACTTCCTACAACCTCTGGTTCTTTCAGTTTATCCAGATGCCTTCTCCTTAAATTATCACTTTTCGCAGTGTCTTAAGTTTTAATATACAGTTTATAACTCTCCGTCCCTGGTAGCTGAGTGGTTAAACCCGCCTGAATAGCTGAGTGCTTACGTGCTCGCCTCACATGCAGCGGGTCCGGGTTCGATTCGCGGCCGCCTTGGAGATTTTCTCTGCTCTTGGAATCGGTGTTGTGCCGGCACGGTACCTCAGCGTGTGAATGGATCAACAAAGGACTTCAACGGACGTCAGGGGACGTCCTCCACGAACAGTTGCAACGAACAATGACGAACAGAATGAGATAACAAAAAAATAAAGTGGTAGCGCGACAGGCTGTCGTACCTAACGATCCGGGTTAGATTCCTGGCTGGGTCGTAGATTTTTTTCCACCCAGGAAGTGAGTTTTGTGTTGCCCTTATCATCATCATTTGATCCCTATGAACACGCAAGTCGCCGAAGTGGCGTCAACTCGAAAGACTGGCACCAGGCGAACGGTCTAACTGACGGGTGGCCCCAGCCATAAGGCATTTCCACTACAGTTCATCACTAATAGAGTGTGGTCAGAGTCTGCCCCTGGAAATGTATTAAAATGTAAAACCTAGTTCCTAAATCTCTGTTTTACCATTATATAATCTATCTGAAACTTTCTAGTGTGTCCAGGCCTCTTCCACGTATACAACTTTCTTTCAAGATTCTTAAATCAAGTGTTAGCTATGATTAAATTATGCTCTGTACAAAATTCTTCCAGGCGGCTTCCTCTTTCATTCCTACGACTTTCCCTTCTCTTCCTTTTCCTACTATCAAATTCCGGTCCCCCATGATTTAAAGTTTCATCTCCTTTCACTATCTGGATAATTTCTTTAACTCATCACACATGTCTCCATCTCTTCGTCGTCTGTGGAGCTAGTTGGCATATAAACTTTTACTACTGTGGTAGGCGACGACTTCGTGTCTACATTTCCGTTCAATGAGGCAGCCTTACGTCACCTTACTGGGATGGCGTGTATGCCCACATGGCAACTTACTACTGGACGTCATACCCACCGTAGGTGTTTCCATCGTCCACGTACTGCTTCCTTGCGGAGTGCATCCTTCATTGAGCCAAACGTATACCAGTCGGAAGGTGCGAGATCCGGGCTGCAGGGCGGGCACACACCAACTGGTGGACGAGTGTCACCACTACCAACAGAGAAGTCAAGTTGTGCAGCGAGGTGTTTCACTGTGATCTGTCGATTTACTCCAGTGAGAGTGTCCACACGTTGCAACATTACAGGTCCGCAGGGGAACGATTTTTTATACTTATTCGCCACAGACACATTGTCTCAATATTGGGAATAATGAACAACTGAATTCCTGAGAAAGATAATACTTCAATTAACAGAAAATTATTTTGGCTTCTTCCAAAACAGGCATTATAAGAGTCACCATAAACTTATCAATGGATCACGCAGTCAGAATGATACTTCAATTCATCCTTTTAAACATTTAAGGAAAACTTTTAAAATTTTGTCCTTGCGAGTTTTAAAGCCTATAGAAAGTGACATAATGAATATTAACAGTGTAAGTTTTACAAAAAGTTCCCTTCATTTAGTAGGTGAGTTACCCAAATGCCCAACTCATAGGTAAACAACGAAGGCATTAACAGTATTAAATCGCACTTCACAGAGCTGAAAACAAGTACGTTTGGTTAATAATCAGGCACTGACATACACTCCCGTGCAATGTCGCTGCACCGCGAGTAGAATTGGTGCTTTACGTCGACGATGCAGTACTGGCCACTCGCAGCATGAACTTCCAGACATTTAGACGTCGGCTACAATTCTGGTCCAATGCATTGGGAGCATGGGCGACCAAATGGCGAATTACGTTCTGTGCCTCCACGAACCAGGCTGTAGTCTTCGCCCGAAGGTTGCTGTGGCCAGCTTCTCGTCAGCGTCGTGGGAGGCCCAATTCCATGGACGAAGATGGTGAAATACCTCCGGGTGATTCTCGACCAGAAGCTCACTTAGGCCCACCCAGTGCCTGACGGCAGAAGCAGAACAGAGGGGCGTCTCCACGCCCTGTACCCTCTCCTTAACCCTCGGTCGAACGCGTCCACCAATAACAACACAGGTCGACAACACGTTGATCTGACCTGCTGCAACAGGAGTTGTCTATGCAGCAGCCTGAGGACAACTCACTTCCACGTCACTGGAGGCCATTCTTGCTGCGAAGATAATTTCTCTACAGTAGCTTGAGGACAACCTTTTTACACCACCTGGCGCCAATCCAGCGTGTTTGGTAATCGTATCACAACATCGAGAGGTTCAGCAGGAATAACACTTTAGTGTTTAACCCGCACACACGCTGAGCGAGGAATTCTCCCGAGATAAGCGACTGGTGACTAGGCAGTGACATAAGGGGACCAGCTTCAGATTAGCCCAGACGTCGCTCTATCCCCTCATTCAGCTCAGAGTAGGTACTCTAAAGAGCACGAACGATAAAAATTAAGATCATTAGCCAACAGAAATGAAATACACACCGCACGCCGAAATATCTCATAAAGCCCTTTCAGCCCTTAATTATGAACACTGTAAATTTCTATATTTCGTCTCAGTAACGTTGAATAAAAAAATAATTGCAGTTATTTCACATGTAAGCGTTTAAAAAGGATCAAGGAATACAAAAGATTAATCTTTCGTGGCAGGTTTCACATACAGTGCTTTAAAAAGATAACAGAAACTAAAACCAATAATTTTTCTTATACTGAACCATTATTTCAGCAAATAATAAAAGAATATCGATTTACATTCAGGGCTAAGCCGAATACAATTCACTAATCAAAGCTAGGAAGTGTTATATGCGAGAATCTGAATTAAGCTTCTGCAACAAGGCCTCGCTCGAAAAACAGAGGTTTTAATGTGTCACAACCAGTATTTTAGCCACATGTGACAGAGGGTGCTCACAGCTTCCTTTCTGTGCCAGTACTTGAATGTATATCAAGTACTGGCAGATATGCACCTACAAACTAAAGCAGTAGAAGTGTAAAACCTGCAGACTCTGAAGACGCTGGATCACGACAACTAAGGCATTGGGAAGCAATAACGTCGTGAGCATAGTTTCCACAGGTATGGACGCCATTCATAACATGACGAACGTCTCTTCGTCCTCGGTGGACAACACTACTTAACATGCCGAACAGCAACGAGAACTCCCCCAGCAGAGAGAGTGCATGCTGTTAACTACGCTCGTCGAGTGGCTACGCTGCCTCTAATGGGATGCCAGCGAATCCGTTGCTATGATATGAAGTAGAATAAAGTTTACTGAGCGTTGAGTAACATACTAATGCACGCAATGCTGGGCGGTAATCAGCTATTTTTAAAGTTATTTCAAGCATCTTGCATTTTGAGATATCTGTAGCAGCAGCTACTTTTTGTATAGCTTTAATCTTATGGTAAGGCACCTGTCCTGGTTAACAGATGGGCAATCCACTTTTAGGTTCAGTGATGAGTCGTGGACATCCAGTACGTTCTCACTACACCTACGTTCAACTGGATCATGGTTGAAATGGTTCAAATGGCTCTGAGAACTATGGGACTTAACTTATGAGGTCATCAGTCCCCTAAAACTTAGAACTACTTAAACCGAACTAATCTAAGGACATGACGCACATCCATGCCCGAGGCAGGATTCGAAAATGGTTCAAATGGCTCTGAGCACTATGGCATTTAACATCTACGGTCATCAGTCTCCTAGAATTAGAACTACTTAAAACTAACTAACCTAAGGACATCACACAACACCCAGCCATCACGAGGCAGAGAAAGTCCCTGACCCCGCCGGGAATCGGACCCGGGAACCCGGGCGCGGGAAGCGAGAACGCTACGGCAGGACCACGAGCTGCGGGCGCAGGATTCGAACCTACGACCGCAGCGATCGCGCGGTTCCAGGCTGTAGCGCCTAGAACCGCTCTGCCACCCCGGCCGGCGTGGATCACGGGACGATGGCTGTGCGGATGACACCTTCAGTTGTATTTATAGGTCTTGTTTTTATCGCAGTCGATTTCGGCGTTCCATTACATAGTCATCATTATCTCTCATACACCAGTAGAAATCGATGTCTGCGATGCTGAGTCCGCTTTCAAGTTGATGGTTGGCTAGTTAATAATTAACTGAGCTCATACTTTAAAGGGGCAGTCTGCTGCCAGCAGAGTTGTGAAGCGGGCGTGCGCGGGGCTCTGTGCGGCGCTCCGCAAGCGGGCCGCTGTTTACTCGTGCGGGTAGTGGTTTCGTAGTGTAAACAGATCACCTCGAACGATGATGGCACTTTTGTATAGAAAGCCCCGATTAAATTAACGTTCCATGTCCAGTACGCAGGGCATCAGGTATACGAAGTAGATTATTTCCTGCGTGAAGTAATGCACGACGATCCACAGGAACTTCTCGATTATAGTGAACTCGATGAATTATTTTGTGACATACCACGAGAGTAAGCAATCAGGTCGCCCACGTTTGGGCGCCAAGATACAGCTAATTGCAAATTCCTTCCTCTCCGCTGTCGAACCTGAAATGACGAGTAGATGACTAATGAGATTGCCCCACATTAGGAGCCGACAGTTACTTGGTATCAGTAACAAAATGACATGAAACTTAAATGGTTCGTAATTAAGGGGTTCGTGTCTGAATATATAAGACTGTTTATATGTATTTAATTTCGTTCTGCTTACGCAAACAAAACAAAATTAGAAACCAAAGGGTCGATTTGACTGGGCGTGGACACGACTCAGTTATTAAGGGGAAGGAGGAGAGGACGGATCGTCTCACAATTATTCGTTATCGTTCCTTGTGTACTGCTGTCGGCGGCAGGCGCTGCGATGGTTCGGCGCTTTGCCTCGGGACTGTGCGGCATGAGTCGAATGCCCTCATCAGCAATCGTACTTTGAGGCGGGGCCCAGGTATGATCTCCACGTTCTCTGACAGTTGTCGGTCGCGTGGCCAAAGTTGTGCTACCACGGAGTCGGATGGCGGATGTTGGCGATGGTGGAAGAGTGCCCATGTCCTGTCGTTTGCGCAAGTGCTCCACGACTCCCTTATTGCTTCTCTTCCATCGATCAGCTCAAATCCTCTATGAAATATTCTTCCTTTCGGCGTGGTCACGGGCGGATGTGTTCAAATGTGTGTGAAATCTTATGGGACTTAACTACTAAGGTCATCAGTCCATAAGCTTAGACACTACTTAACCTAAATTATCCTAAGGACGAACACACGCCCGAGGGAGGACTCGAACCTCCGCCGGGACCAACCGCACAGACCATGACTGCAGCGCCTAGACCGCTCGGCTAATTCCCCGCAGTTCAGTCCCCAGAGTTCGTGGGCCCTATTTCCGAGCCACGACGACACGGCGTGCATCTTTGACAGAAGAGAGGAGGCGAGCATGAAGTATGCGGGCGAACAGTTTGTAATCCGAATTCACGAATGTCGGCGGCCGGAAGTCTTGCGGTCTGCACTCCTCGGTTTTGTTTTGGCACAGGGATGATCATGCCCTCCAAAAATGTGGGGGCAGGGGGGGGGGGACGCGAAAGTGGCACATCTGCCTTCAAACTTCCCTGTTAGGTCAATTCAAGCGGAAGACCATAAGGTCCAACGGATTTGTTCCTCGCGCCCCGCGACAATGCCATGCGTATTTCTTCCCACGTGATGGCCTCCAAGAATGAGGGATCACATTGCGCGCTACCCGGAGGTGGCAGGTCTAGCAGGACGTCCTCAACGTCATTGTCAGTCCGATGACCTGCTAGATAGAAATAATATGTGAGGACACGCGAGGTGGCGGTGTGTGTCTCTCTTTGTACGTTGCCCAACCGCTGAAATAAGTGCCGCGATGAGTTGCCTCCTACGATGTTTCCGTTCTCTGACGGCGTGATGAAGAGAGGCATGTTCCTCTGGGATGGAATCTCACAGTCTCTGTCGAACCCACGTCCCGTCCAATCTGTCAGCCGCGATCTGCAGAAGACTTGCGTGCGTCCAGTGGATAGCCGTTCGGCGCTCTGGCGAAGGATGTTGCGGTGCTACTTCTCGCAAGACCGTGTAGTAAAACTCACAGGTCGATCGGAGCCAAAGCGCCCTGTCTCATCCATACGCCATAAGCGTGCAGCGAATAGCTGGTTTACATCGGTGTGTCCACCAATCTGTCGTGGAATCATAGGTATGACGTTGTTGGTCACATTTGTGCCAGGTATCAGTGATGGCTACAGGGTAAGCCTATTCCTGAAGAATGTTGATATTAAGCGTCCAAGGTCCTCTAATGCGGCTCATCTCTTGTTGTGGCAGAGTCACAGTGGAGATGGAGGCCTGATGGTCGTTGAATTCTGTGGGCCACAGCTCGGCACCGACAGTCGCTGCCCTTAGACATCGGGAAACGTATATCCTGTCCAGCTGGCTGGCAGAATGGTTGATGAAGTGTGTACATCCGCGTCGGTCACCGTGGATTAGTGTCCATGTATCATTGAAAGAGAGGTCCCTAGCCACATCATGAGGGCTGGACGGACATGGTGAAGGGTCTGATCCTTAGGGCGTACCACAAGTGTTTTGTAGCGCCACCTCAGTAGAGTAATAGAGCGTTCGCTCTCGGCGCTTTGCAGCACCAGACGAGGCGTACAGATTCACAAGACGGACTGCGCCGATGGTCAGCACAACGCCTCGCACTGATGGCAAATACTGAATATCTGTTCGTTCTATGCCATCATCCAATGCAGTAGCAGATATAGACACAGATCAAAATTTAATGGGAATGAGGAGTAAGCTGAATTTTAAGAGACTACTCAGGAAGAATCAATACGCAAAGAAGTGGGGTACGGAAGTACTAAGGAATGAAAACGTTCGCTTGAAGTCCTTTAAGACTATAGATACTGCGACAGTTCAGTAGGCGGTGCAACTGGAGAGAAGATGTCTATAAAGAGGACTCACAGAAGTTGGAAAGAAAAACGTAGGTAAATAAGGTAATTGCGAAGAAACCGTGGGTAACAGAAGGAGTACTTTAGTTGATCGCTGAAATAAGGAGCCACAGAAAGGTTCAGAGAAATGCAGAAATACAGAAATACAAATCGCTTAGGACTGAAACAAACAGGAAGTGCAGGGAAGCTAAAACGAAATGGCAGCATCGAAAATATGAAGAAATTGAAAAATAAATGACTGTCGGAAGGACTGACAGCACACAGAAAAGTCAACACAACGTTTGGTGATATTTAGAGCAAGTGTGGTTACAGTAAAACTACTATGGGAATTGTACCATTAAAATCAGGGGAAAGAGTGGATAAGTGGAAAGAGTATATTGAAGGCTTGTCTGATGTGATTGACAAAGGGACAGGAATTGATACATTATTACAGTATTACAATCAGAATTTAAAAGAGCGTTAAAAGACCGAAATTGAAATAAAGCAGAAGAGATAGATTACATTCCATCAGAATTTCTACAATCACTGGGGAAAGTGGCAACTAAATGACTATTCACGTTGTGTGTAAAAAGTATCAGTCCGATTTTCAGAAAAATGTCATCCACACAATTCCGAAGACTGAAAGAGCTGACGAGTTCGAGAATTACTGCACAATCAGCTTAACAGCTCATGTATCAAAGTTCCTGACAAGGATCATGCACAGATGAGCGGAAAAGAAAATTGAGAATCTGTTAGAAGATGATCAATTTCGCTTTAGGAAAGGTAAAGGCACCAGACGGGCAATTTTGAAGTTGTGATTGATAATGGAAGTGAGGCTAAAGATATATAAGGACACATTCATAGGATTTTTCGGCCTGGAAAATGTGTTCGACAATGGTAAAAGGTACAATATATTCGAAATTATGAGGAAAATAGGGGTAAGCTGTAGGGAGAGACGCGTAATATACAACATGTTCAAGAGCAAAGAGGGAATAATACGAGTAGAAGATCAAGAACGAAGTGCTCGGATTGAAAAGGGAGCAAGACATAGATTACTCTTACGCTCCTATTGTTTATTCTGTCCATCGAAGAAGCAATGATAGAAAGAAAGAAACATTCAAGAGTGGAATTAAAAATCAAGGTGAAAGGAAATCAGTGATAAGATGCGCTGATGAGATTGCTATCCACACCGAAAGTGGGGAAGGGTTACAGTATCTGCTGAATACAGAGAACAGTCTAATGAGGACAGAATATGGACTAAGAGTAAATATTCGAAGAATATCGTGGGACTTCAACGATCGCATCCGGCTGGACACCCGAGAGCCCTTTAAACATTTCGGTCGTTATCGTAATACCGAAACGGAGTAATTTATCGGACTCCGAGAAGGGGATGATCATTAGGTTTTGGGACAAGGGTGGAAGCATTTTCGAAATGGCTAAGATGTATAAGGGAGAATACACGTGGAACTATCAAGGAACTGACCGCCCAGAAGAAACGAGGGGCTACCAACAGTGTCTCCTAAAGACTATGTAGCTAATTTTCTTGTTGTGCGTGTGTTTCTGTGTGTGTGTGTGTGTGTGTGTGTGTGTGTGTGTGAAGCGCGCGCGCGTCTCTGCAGCAAACGCCTGATTCATAGACCAATGCTGACCTCCAGTGAGTGGCGACATCTAAGCTTTTCAAATGAATCCCATTTTGTTCTCCATCGGGCCGTGGCCGGTGACGTGTACCGCGTGAAATGTCTGAAAGCAAAGACCCTACAACCAGAAGAGGGCGTTATGGTCCGGGAAATGTTTTCGTGGTATTCACAGAGTGATTTCGTCATTCTGGAAGACACAGTGGGTCAACAAAGAGACACGTCTACTATTGCGGACGATGTCCACCCTCACGTGGAGTATGTTTCTCCTTGGCACTATGGCATATACCAGCAGGACATGCATCGTGTCAGACAACTCGCATTGTTCGTGCGTGATTCGAAGAACACCAGGATGAGTTACTGTACTCTCCTGGCCATCAAATTCCCCGAATTTAAAGCTAATCGATTATCTGTGGAACCACCTCGATCGAGCTGTTTGTGCTTTAGATCCTCAACCGAGAAACCTAGCGCAGCTCTCAACCTCATTGGAGACTGGAGTCGGCAAGCCTCCACGTCCCTGTCCGTATATTTCAGGACCTCATCGACTCTCTTCTTGCGCGTCCCGCGCTGCAAATGGCGGTTATTCAGGCTTTTGACAGCTAGTCACATTGATATGATTGGTTCAAATGGCTCTGAGCATTATGGAACTTAACGTCTAAGGTCAACAGTCCCCTAGAACTTAGAACTACTTAAACCTAACTAACCTATGGACATCACACACATCCAAGCCCGAGGCATGATTCGAACACGTGACTGTAGCGGTCGCGCGGTTCCAGACTGTAGCGCCTAGAACCGCTCGGCCACATCGGCCGGCAATATGATTGGACAGTGTCTGTACAACATTTTTATTTATTGAATTCTGAATGTTGCAGCTGCATTTTGTGCTGTAATTTGTGGCACATTTTTACTCACAGTGAACCATCGTATTACTGGAATCATAATACGACTAGGTTGGGAATTTCCTCTGGCAGCCTGAGCGTTAATGGTATTTGCAGTATTGCGCTGTTCGTGGAAAGAAATGCATGGTAGTACTCGTAGGTGAGTAGGACGCCGTAATGGCGACTATTCCAGACACAATTACTGCCGCCCCATTGAAGCACATGCCGCGCTCACTGCTGTCAATGTTCCACTTCAGCCCCTCTCGGACCCGCACCGCGGCCGCCGGCACGGATGGATGTGTTGTGTATGCAACACGCCATCGGTGGCGAGCCCTCGTCTCGTTATTGACCGCTGCCTAGCGGCCGAAAAGCGAACCGCAGTAATTTGTCAGCGTCACCAAGGGCTGCGAGAAAAGAATGTCCTGTCCAGGCGATAATGCATTGAAACGCGGACGGCAGCTTCATGATAGAAGCACACAATCCATTCAGCTGACCTTGCAGTTGCCATTCGAGACCCTACTTGATGAAATTACTCAACCTCACACTAGACTGCTCTGCTTTTCTCTCGGTCACTTCTTAAAGCCAATACTTTCCACAATACTGCGCCAATGTTTTCCACAATCATGCAGCAGGAACGTATCAGACACCAGTCTTTCGAGACAAGTAATTAACGACAGTGATTTTAATTTTCTTAAAGTCTCCTAGATCCGACTTTAATATATCGAGTTAGCTTTAGTGGCTGGTTGGTGAACAGAACAGGATCCAATCCATGCGCAGATCTAAAGATCGACTAAATGGTTGCACCTGCAAACCTGATCTTGGTTCTAAACAGTCAACTGGTAGTAAATGAAGGTGAAAACAGTGAAGCACAGTAATATACCTTCGAAGAAATCAACCGATTTTATAAGGGTAAATCTTTTACAGCCATGCACTTGCAAACTTTGCCTCTGCAGCTCACGAGGAGAACACGGAAAGTGTCACTACGCAATTTCCCAGAAAATTCGCTCAGTCGAAGAGGAGTCTATATAAAGGAACATGTGTCTCACGTATCCGTAGATACCGGAACATTTCTGACAAAACTAAGGTTTTGTTTTCAATTATTTTATTTTATTTTCGTTTATCTACCCTTGTCCGTACAAGGTTATTACACGAATGTTTATTATAACGTTAGGGGATACAAGCGCGTTATATTAGTTGTAAAATTACGATAAGTGTCATACATTTCTTATATATATACAGGGTGTTACAAAAAGGAACGGCCATACTTTCTGGAAACATGCCTCACGCACAAAGAAAGAAAATATGTTATGTGGACATGTGTCCGGAAACGCTTACTTTCCATGTTAGAGCTCATTTTATTACTTCAAATCACATTAATCATGGAATGGAAACACACAGCAACAGAACATACCAGCGTGACTTCAAACACTTTGTTACAGGAAATGTTCAAAATGTCCTCCGTTAGCGAGGATACATGCATCCACCCTCCGTCGCATGGAATCCCTGATGCGATGATGCAGCCCTGGAGAATGGCGTATTGTATCACAGCCGTCCACAATACGAGCACGAAGAGTGTTTACATTTGGTACCGGGGTTGCGTAGACAAGAGCTTTCAAATGCCCCCATAAATGAAAGTCAAGAGGGTTGAGGTCAGGAGAGCGTGGAGGCCATGGAATTGGTCCTCCTCTACCAATCCATCGGTCACCGAATCTGTTGTTGAGAAGCGTACGAACACTTCGACTGAAATGTGCAGGAGCTCCATCGTGCATGAACCAGATGTTGTGTCGTACTTGCAAATGCACATGTTCTAGCATCACAGGTAGAGTTGTTGTTGTGGTCTTCAGTCCTGAGACTGGTTTGATGCAGCTTTCCATGCTACTCTATCCTGTGCAGCCCTCTTCATCTCCCAGTACCCACTGCAACCTACATCCTTCTGAATCTGCGTAGTGTAGTCATCTCTTGGTCTCCCTCTACGATTTTTACCCTCCACGCTGCCCTCCAATACTAAATTGGTGATCCCTTGATGCCTCAGAACATGTACTACCAACCGATCCCTTCTTCTGGTCAAGTTGTGCCACAAATTTCTTTTCTCCCCAATCCTATTCAATACTTCCTCATTAGTTATGTGATCTACCCATCTAATCTTCAGCATTCTTCTGTAGTACCACATTTCGAAAGCTTCTATTCTCTTCTTGTCCAAACTATTTATCGTCCATGTTTCACTTCCATACATGGCTACACTCCATACAAATACTTTCAGAAATGTCTTTCTGACAAATCTATACTCGATGTGTTAAGTTCCATAGTGCTCAGAACCATTTGAACATAGACCTGTTTATTTCTACAATGGTTTACATCAGTTCACATCAGTCCCCTAGACTTAGAACTACTTAAATCTAACCAACGTAAGGACATCACACACATATATGCCCGAGGCAGGATTTGAAACTGCGACCGTAGCAGCAGCGCGGTTCCGGACTGAAGCACCTAGTACCGCTCGGCCATTTTGAAATGTTATTGCTGAAGATTATATGGGCATTGAACCGGTCTGGGAATAAAGAAAAGCGTTCCACAGCTTCGTTAAAGGCGGGATCGGTTGTGGGACATTAAGAGACCATCATTTGAGTGCTGAAGGGGAGTGTAGCGACGAAGACTGTAAGAGAGCCGAAGAGATGATTCCTGTAATAAGCAGGTTCAGAAGGATGTAGGCAGCAGTAGTTATTTGGAGATCAGGAGAAGAGCTGCAGCAAACCAGCCTTGGAGCTGAAGACCGCAAAAATAACATCCAAATTAAGTGAAAAGAATTAAAGTCTGAAGAAGAACGAGATGAAGGAACATGATATATAGATTACAGCGAAATGGTGTTGTAATGCTTATACGTCACACAATCATGATTGCTAAACGGTTACGCAACAAACAGTAATGGCAAAAATAGTATGTGTGGTACAGATAGGAAACCTAAGGAGTGGACTTTCCTGAGGGAGACGGCATTTTGTTGTAAGCACTGACTGTTTACACGAAAGCCTCTTTCCCCGACCCCATTTCTTATAAGGCTCCACCTGTTGCTCCGCTCACAACTGGAGGTGCTAGGAAGACGTGGAATCGCAGGCTGTTTTCTTATTTTCTACAGTACTTTACCGTGCAGAGCTTTCCCACAGCTCAACGGCAACCTTTTTCTCCCTTTCTTGTAGTATTTAATAGGTAATTGTGAAAAATAGACCTTTTAAATGTGGCAAATCGAATCAAAGAAGTGCTCGCCACAATGTTTCTTAATCTGCACGAAACACGCCACGCGGATTTTACGTACAGCATGAAATGTTCACACGCGAATATCTCCTAAAATAAACGACTCACAAACCTCAATCTTTCACAAAATACTGAAAACTGTAGTCGCTTTTCGTCAGCGAAACTGTAATCAGTCAAACGCCCTAATTTCTTCATTTTGATCAAAATTTGATCAGAGCGGTTTAACATGGGTGTTTACCGGAAGACGACTCCGGAGTGACTATCTCGACTCTATAGAGCTGAGGCAGAAAGCCCTACTCGAAAGCGCGAGAAATGCTGAATTCCTATTGGCTAGTATGTTAAGCAATCAGTCACATCATCCCCAGCACTTCTGTACTCTCAGTATTTCTAGTTTCAACCAATTACCACAAGCAATTTAGATTGGAAATCTCGTAATTTCAAGACTAAACAAAATTTAATGAAAATGGAATACGAGTGCTTTCCACAAAATAAATTACTAATAAATTTAATACACAACACCACTTTTGGGTGTCTTCTACAAAATCAAGCTCACTTCGACACGTCACAAACTCTCCTACTGCACAACAACTTTATCTCATAGTTTTTGTAAAATACCACAGTCTCACTTTATTTGTGTACTCTATTTAATCTTTCTGTCTCTTCAAAACACGGTAAAATAATAATTTTCCAAAGCATTTGAGATCTGTGGTAATGAAACTAAATAAAATTTCAGAAAATTAGATTATATGAACCTTTCGTCTTGGTTGTAGCTTCAATTGGTAGTATAGATGAATACATTACAGTGCCTAACTCAGTGTCACAATTCCTGCTCTGTTATTAAGTTCAAAAATGGCTCTGAGCACTATGGGACTTAACATTTGTGGTCATCAGTTTCCTAGAACTTAGAACTACTTAAACCTAACTAACCTAAGGACATCATACACATCCATGCCCGAGGCAGGATTCGAACCTGCGACCGTAGCAGTCGCGCGGTTCCGGATTGAGCACCTTAACCGCGAGACCACCGCGGTGCTATTAAGTGTTTTGGGTACAAATTAATATCTGCGAAAGTAATGAAGTAACTCATTTGAAGTTTTAGTAGTATGGTTGTGTTATCTATAGAATTTGGAACACTTTTTATGAATGAGATTGATTAAGTTTCATAGTACTTCTTAAGATTCATGGAGAGGTTGGGCAAGTAAATGGCCCGCTCGGCCCAGTAGCCAGAGTCAGCTGTCCTAGCTTGAGAACCAAAATATGCTCTCCTCCCAGCACAAAGGCAAGCTACGTGTTCAGTGAAAGATGACAAGTCGCAACAGTTTGCTACGCTGCACCTGGTACCTGTTGTGCCGGGACACGAGCAGTTTGGGCCAAGATAGCAGGTATTCATCCGTTTCTGCAGGGCGTTTCGCATACAAATATCTTGATATAACACCAGAGGAAAATATCCAGAGGTTTGAGATCCGGCAATAGCGCTGACCACCGGACAGGACCTCCTCTTCCAGTCCAGCGATGAGGGTACGTTTTGTTCAGATGCTCGTGGACAATAGCATCCAAGTGGGCTGATGCACCATCGTGTTGAAAACACATCCTTCCTCGGCAACAAGGGGCACAGTCTCCAAGAACTGTGGCGGCACATCTCGCAGGAAATGTGAACCAGTCAATCTGGCGGTCGTCGCTTTGAACAGTTACTGTCAGTTACGTTGTTGTTATGCGATGCATGATCTGTATAGCTGTAACACAATGAATGCGCATTTCCGACCATTGATTCCCTATCCCTATATAATTAGTTCCGGACCCACCGTCAACCATTTCAGTACAACCTAAAATTTTTGTGACACCAGGTATAGTAAACCATACTTGCACAAAGTTGACAAAGCGTTAGTCTTGTTATTACCGCTTGTTGTTGTTGTTGTTGTTGTGTGGTCTTCAATCCTGAGACTAGTTTGATACAGATCTCCATGCTACTCTACCCTGTGAAGCTTCTTCATCTCCCAGTACCTACTGCAACCTACATGCTTCTGAATGTGCTTAGTTTATTCATCTCTTGGTCTCCCGCTACGATTTTTACCCTCCAAGCTGCCCTCCAATACTAAAGTGGTGATCCCTTGATGCCTCAGAACGTGTCCTACCAACCGATCCCTACTTCTAGCCAAGGTGTGCCACAAAATCCTCTTCTCCCCAATTGTATTCAATACCTCAGCATCCTTCTGTAGCACCACATTTCGAAAGCTTCTATACTCTTCTTGTCCAAACTATTTATCGTCCATATTTCACTTCCATACATGGCTACGCTCCATACAAATACTTTCAGAAACGACTTCCTGACACTTAAATCTATACTCGATGTTAACAAATTTCTCTTCTTCAGAAACGCTTTCCTTGCCATTACCAGTGTACGTTTTATATCCTCTCTGCCTCGACCATCATCATTTATTTTGCTCCCCAAATAGCAAAACTCCTTTACTACTTTAAGTGTCTCATTTCCTAACCTAATACCGTCAGCATCGCCCGATCTGACTACATTCCATTATCCTCGTTTTGCTTTTGTTGATGTTTATCTTATAACCTTATTACCGCTTATACAAGTTATATTATGTGAAAATCTTAACCCTATATGTCCAACGAAAAACTTTTGATTTTCGATAACGAAGTGTAACATTAACTCTCTGCATCCATTTAGAAGTTTCACAAGCCAAAACGTGTGAAACAGACTGATGATGAACTGAATTAGATATAAACGTAAGTTGTCTTATCTTCTGTGCACAGGGTATTACAACACCCACGAATTATTTTATGCAGATATACAGATATACAGATTAATAGCGAAAATAACAATGTAACAAATGAAACAGTATGTGACAGACAACTTTCAAAGTTCTTAATTTCATTTTTATTTTATTTTTTATTTATAAATGTTCTGTATGTGCGTACTTCGCCGCACGGCACATACATATATGGTAATAGGTAGTCCAGTTCTGCCCATACCCGACCAGCATATCAGGTGTGTTTGCTGCGACGTGGTGTCATGAGTCTTCGTTGTCGTGTCTTAACCTTTGAACACGAACGCTGTTCTTCTTGTAACCCCACAAGAAAAACAGCATGCCTTCAAGCCCAGCAACCGTGGTGGCCACTCGAGTACAGCCAGGTCAGCTGCTGCTAAACAGCCTATCCGGCGTCGTGGCAACGTCTCATTCAGCTAACCTCATACACAACTGTGGAAATCTGCAGGGGTACCATGTTGTTTTAAGACGAAATCCCTAGTGTAAGTTTCAAGTTGCGGCATGAGTCGCAATTGCAGCATGTTGGAAAGGTGATGAAACAACTGATAGTTCTGTCATTGAAGAGTCCATGGACTTTTGTAAGCGGCAGAAATCATGTTTAACTTCTCGGAATCCCGGACGTCTGACAGTTGCATGTGCATTCTCTGTCCTCCATATGAGTGTATTATGTCTGTTGACCTTTCACAGAAAATTGAGAATGGCCCCGCCATTGACGATTAATTTGTTTGCTAATTCGACATATCAATGCAGAACTCCAGACGACACAGATTGTCTTCGTGGAGTATTGCTTGTGGGAGCTGCAGTTCGTAAAGCTTCACTCTTGATCGCTTCCGATGGTGTTTTGTCACTTTTGGCCGAGGGATAGCCAGTCCTGCACTCGCTCGATAGGTCGACTTTCTGGAGCTTTGCAACATTACGTTCCTCAAGCGGTCCAATGTCTGTTATGACAGACCCGGTCAGTCGGAACGTTTTGCAACTCACAAACTGCCATCCTCCTTGAATTTCTAGCACCACTTCACTATGCTGCTGTAAAGTGCCATTGTCTAGTAAAACTTTCGGTGGAATGTACTTTGTCTACTCACTACCGATTTCAGCATGCAAAATAATAGCACACAAAATGCTCTCTCTCTGCCTATTTCGCAGCAATCTTCAGGAACTACGGTCGCTAGCACCCTTGTGAGCAGTCTTACGAACTAACTTGACCACAACACGTCTTTCATGTACCGCATCCTTTCCGACATCACGCTTATCCATTTACTTACTCCGACGGTTTCAAAACTTTGCATAGGAAAAAAGCACTCCGTCTTCAGGCCATGAGTGGCCTACCGGGAACATCCGATCGCCGTGTCATCCTCAGTCGAGGATGCGGATAGGAGGGGCGTGGAGTCAGCACACCGCTCTCCCGATCGTTACGATGGTCTTCTTGACCGAAGCCGCTACTATTCGGTCGAGTAGCTCCTCAATTGCATCACGAGGCAGAGTGCACACCGAAAAATGGTAACAGCGCATGGCGGCCTGGATGGTGACCCATCCAACAGCCGACCACGTCATACAGTGCTTAACTTCGGTGTACTCATGAGGACCGGTGTAGCCACTGCAGCAAGGCCGTTGTCCTTTAAAACTTTGCGTGGACTTTGTGATTGCACTGTATATTTCACATGACAAGTTGTGCTTGAACAGTCTGTTCATTGATTTTACTTTTCAGCTACTGTGTACATTGCCTATATTTGTCGGAAATGGCTGCCATTTTTGAGTTCTTAGTAAGTATAACATTATGACCTGAGCCAGGCTTGTGTTGCTATCACGAGGTCGAGTGAACACTGGAGGTGAGTGAGCTTGTGAAGTGCCAGGGCCCTTATGAAATATCATTCAATTAACAATCAGTTATTAGCGAGAGTAATATAATCATAACTGTCTTCTGCCCTGCGCTGCCTAACAGCAACTGTGCTGTCCGTGCTACTTGAAAGCGCGAGGTGGCGAGTCAGTGCCAAGCGAAGAATTTCGCTGAGCACTAGGTCTAGCGTTGTCTGTGGTCATTGCTGCGGCCATTCGTCTCTGTAGCGCAGCTTTGGACGTCGTTCGGAGCTTCAGAGCTCTCGATGAGTGAAGCTCCGCTTAGGCTCGTTCTCAGATTATTGCATAACAAAAAATGATTCAAATGGCTCTGAGCACTATTGGACTTAACATCCGAGCTCATCAGTCCCCAAGAACTTAGAACTACTTGAACCTAACTAACCTAAGTACATCACATACCTCCATGCCCGAGGCATGATTCGAACCTGCAACCGTAGCAGCCGCGCGGTTCCAGACTGTAGCGCCTAGAACCGTTCGGCCACAACGGCCGGCGGTTTAGGAGTCGATTTGGAACATGCATACGTACACACATACATTCATTTTTATCATGGATGCCTGGATTCAATTGACAATGGAATTAAGTAATGAAGTGTATGAAGCTTTTTAAGTGTTAATAATAACACTTGCAAACAATATTCGTGAACGGCAGATAAACAAAATTTAAGAAAGGTCTGTTTTCTCTTCATTGTAGCGTAGCTGTACGTGTGAAGGGTTAAGGCCACCGATGCCTGTGTGGAATGCGAAAGGCATCCACAACACGAACATCGACAGTGATGAGCTGGAAAGTTAGAAATGCCGTTTCACCTCAGACCTTACGCACCACTGCTTAATTTACATGAAACGCACTGTGGTTGCCTTCTGCAGGCTTAGCCGTCAGTTATTGGACTGCTGCGCTCAAAATCAGGGTAACCGGCCCTGGAAATTCGGTCCACAAACATACAGCGTGGGTGTCTGCTTTCCGACCGTGTTTATTCGCAAAGGCAAACTAAACCAGACAGACCTCGCAGCGCTGTTTAATATTTCAGTGAAAGTACATTGAATAATTATACAAATTGGTTCCATGATTCACAAACACAAGTTGGTACCGTTCCAAAATTGTACTGTGTTTCGTAGGTTTATTACAGCCATACTATCAGGGACGAGGTGAAAACCTTTAAAGAACGAAATATTAATTCAGAGAAACCGTATACCTTTGAGACAAACCACAGCTAACGTGGCTTGAAAAGCGTTGTGACAAGTGAAAATATAATACGCTACTAATACAATACAAACCGCCATAAATCAAGTACACTACTGTCCATTACAATTGCTACACCACGAAGATGACGTGCTACAGACGCGAAATTTATCCGACAGGAAGAAGATTCTGTGATATGCAAATGATTAGCTTTTCAGAGCATTCTAACAAGATTGGCGCCAGTGGCTACACCTACAACGTGTTGACATGTGGAAAGTTTCCAGCCGCTTTCTGATACACAAACAGCAGTTGACCGGCGTTGCCTGGTGAAACATTGTTGTGATGCCTCGTATAACGATGAGAAATGCGTACCATCACGTTTCCGAATTTGATAAAGGTCGGATTGTAGCCTATCGAGATTGCGGTTTATCATATCGCGACATTGCTGCTCGCGTTGGTCGGGATCCAATGACTGTTACCAGGATATGGAATCGGTGGGTTCAGGAGGGTAATACGGAACTCCGTGCTGGAAACCCTACATTTCAGCAGGATAATGCACGATCACATGTTGCAGGTCCTGTACGGGCCTTTCTGGATACAGAAAATGTTCGACTGCTGCCCTGGCCAGCACATTCTCCAGGTCTTTCACCAATTGAAAATGTCTGGTCAATGGTTGCCGAGCAACTGGCTCGTCACAATACGCCAGTCAATACTCTTGATGAACTGTGGTATCGTGTTGAAGCTGCATTTGCAGCTGTACCTGTACACGGCATCCAAGCTCCGTTTGACTCAGTTCTCAGGCGTATCAAGACATTATTACGGGCAGAAGTGGTTGTTCTGGGTACTGATTTCTGAGGATCTGTGCACCCAAATTGCGAAAAAATGTATAATATATTTGTCCAATGAATACCCGTTTATCATGTGCACTTCTTCTTGGTGTAGCAATTTTAATGGCCAGTAGTGCAGTTTTGTACACTATTTTCACTCTACAAACACGGGGATCTTCTGATTTGTGATTGGAAATCAAGTCTACTCTACATGCATACTCCGCAAACCACCGTAAAATGCATGGCAGGTTGCACTTCCCATGATACCACGTATTAGGGTTTCTTTCACTTCCACTGCCGTATGGAGCGTAGGAAGAACGATTCCTTAAATGTCTGTGTGTGCGAGGTCTATACATGTCTCCATGGTCCCTACGGGAGCGAAAAGTGAATATTGTAGTATATAAAGCTGGTTCTTGCTACTTTGTATGCGGTGTTTGCTGGGTACTTAGCCTCCATCTTCAAGTGACAGCCAGTTCAGATTTTTCAAGATCTCCGCCTCGCTCTCCCATTGGTCAAACAAACTTGTGGCCATTCGTGCAGCCTTTCTTTTTATACGTTCAGAGAAGGAGCGGTTCGTCACGGGCGTTCCTCCCGTATGTGGGCAATATTTTGTCAGAATCGGGCAGAATCTTAAGGAAGTAATCTTCCGGCCGCCTACAAAGACTTGTGCTCTTTGGTTCGGTAAAGGACGATGTTGGACTGCAGAGGGCTGGAGTCTACAGAATACCTTGTGGGAAAGCTTACGTTGGTCAAGCAACGTGCGCGGTGTGCGAAACATGATCGCTATACGCCTTTCGCAGCGCAGTAAGTCAACCATAGCGTTGAGTCTTGGCCTCGATGAGATGTTTCTAGGATTCAATTATTAACTAAACGAGATAGTGACTCTCAACTGGGATAAGGCGTGTGAACCGGTGAATTCTTTAATTTCTACAGGAAGAAAGTATTTTATGACTAATGACACGTCTAGCGGCAGTTAATTTTCATTCTGACAGTTGAGTTTTAACTTCATGAGCAAGCATTCCGACAGAGAGCGCGCATGTAAATGTCACCATTATGCATACACCTGCGCGTCATCGATGGAGCAATATTCTAAGTGGGCGCGAAATTCGACAGAGGTCGCTCACTTAGCGGCTTCCTTTCCATATGCGTCGCCGCACCAATTTTTGGTATGAAGTAATCTCCAGTGCAAAACACTCACATTAAGACAGCTGAATGGTTGTCAGCCGAAATACCGTGGCAAGAAGTCGACGTAATCCTGCTGCAACCTCGAAATTTCATGGAATGCTCTACGTAGGGAAAATTTGTAAGGTCAGATTCCTAATCAATGCATTACTCTTAAATACTATCAACACCTCACTGATCGTGCACCGTATTTCAGACAGTTCTTCATTATAGGTAACTGTTTCACCTGCAGGTAGGTTATTACTGTTAATATTGTCTGACAGGTCGTTTCAGCTATACTCTGTATTTTATTAAATATTGTTTCTACAACTTCCTCAAGGTCTCCGATATTCGTTTCAACGTGGACATCATCAAAGAGGTCAGGTAAGTTTATTGTCACTGGGCTTCAGAACTATAAACTGTTGATAGTTTTCAGAACAGACATTTAATACTGGTTCGTAGGATGCCTTGTCGCGCTCAGAACTTACAAAAACCGTAGTTTTACCAATCGATTATTTGACGACTACAACATCCCATAGCCATGACAGTATGATTTGGGAACATATGTATTAGCAAGCTTTGCTTTTCTACATAGTTTTTGGTATTATATGGGAGTGAGTGTGGTGGCTGATTATAAGTTCACCCTTGAAACTAAAGCAAATCCAAAACCCTTATAAAGAGGTTTAGTTTCAGTCTCGGTGGATCTGAGGTTATTGTCCACCTCCATTCGCCATTAACCAATCGTTTCGATGCACCTTTGGACTCGCCTAAAAAATCTCTCAGTCATAAATTATAGTTTTAGCCCACTATCTATACCGGGTATTACGTGAGCTTCACTACTTTTTAGAAGTGCTTCAAAATCTGATGCTTGAGTGCGAATGTTTCGGCAGTTGATTATTACGATCTTAATAGTCTCGTCTGTCTGGTCATTTCTCTGGATTATACACCAAATCTTACACCAACTGAGCTACTCTTATTATCATCAGGATTGGATGAACAGGGGCCTGATCTACATGAAAAATTATAAGCACCCCATATACTGTCAGCTACATGGGTAACAGCTTCCGTATTTGATGCGCTTTTGAAATATTTAATAGAGTCTTAACGTTTGTAATGCCGTAAATTTGGGAAGTCGCAGCCTCTCTTTTCACAGAACCTTTAAAGCCTCTAGTTCAAGTCTTCCACTTGATTAAAAACTAGGTTGGGGGGGATACATTATTTCTGGAATAATGTGGCACATCGTGAGCTAATTTGGAATTCCGTGCGCAAGACTGGTCTTCTAAACAGCAGAAATATTTCGTTCGTACCTGTATCATAGTGGGCAGCTGGTTGCACGCTGTTCTCTTAATGGGAGTCGGAACGGACCTCCTCATCATGTTGAATGAGACCCCCAGGCGTGTAGTGAAACAGCACAACATTTCCATCCTTTGCTGCCAGTTCCCTAAAGAGTAACATTATTCGCCGCAAGTTCGAATTGCCGATGGTTAACAGATCCTCACCTTTGGCGTTTGCTTTTTCCTGGGACGTTGCTGCTTCTGAATATATATAGGGTGTCTCATATGTTCAGTTTCAGTTTCGGTAGGGAAGAGCATCTCATTTTTGGGTAGGTAGATGTTCGTAATATCTTGAGCATTCCTTGTCCCCACCTGCCGTGGAAAGGGCCCAGGACTGACCACTTACACACCATCAACAGTTAAGCGATTGAAAGGTGGCTGACCTTGAAGATCGTGCAGAGAAGATATGATCCACGTGAGAGCAGAGCACTCGTACCTTTGACATCTCTGGAACGTCCACTCATAATGTCCTCATATGCATTAGCTTCGAATCACTTGACCGGAGAGCGATTTCCAGCTTGTTACAAACTTCAAATAGCTCATTCCATGCCCGAGAACAACATTCACAACGGGACTCTCCTGTGGCTAGTGCAGTGCTTTATAGAACAGTAAACAAATAACTGAACTTGCTGCTTCTCATGTTATGCTACAAGGATTACAAGTTTCTTGTAAGAACTGAAGTTATAAACATCTACATCTACATGACTACTCTGCAATTCACATTTAAGTGATTGGCAGAGGGTTCATCGAAACACAATCATACTATCTCTCTACTATTCCACTCCCGAACAGCGCGCGGGAAAAACGAACACCTAAACCTTTCTGTTCGAGCTCTGATTTCTCTTATTTTATTTTGATGATCATTCCTACCTATGTAGGTTGGGCTCAACAAAATATTTTCGCATTCGGAAGAGAAAGTTGGTGACTGAAATTTCGTAAAAAGGTCTCGCCGCGACGAAAAACGTCTTTGCTGTAATGACTTCCATCCCAACTCGTGTATCATATCTGCCACACTCTCTCCCATATTACGTGATAATACAAAACGAGCTGCCCTTTTTTGCACCCTTTCGATGTCCTCCGTCAATCCCACCTGGTAAGGATCCCACACCGCGCAGCAATATTCTAACAGAGGACGAACGAGTGTAGTGTAAGCTGTCTCTTTAGTGGACTTGTTGCATCTTCTAAGTGTCCTGCCAATGAAACGCAACCTTTGACTCGCCTTCCCCACAACATTATCCATGTGGTCCTTCCAACTGAAGTTGTTCGTAATTTTAACACCCAGGTATTTAGTTGAATTGACAGCCTTGAGAATTGTACTATTTATCGAGTAATCGAATTCCAATGGATTTCTTTTGGAACTCATGTGGATCATCTCACACTTTTCGTTATTTAGCGTCAACTGCCATCTGACACACCACACAGCAATCTTTTCTAAATCGCTTTGCAACTGATACTGGTCTTCGGATGACCTTACTAGACGGTAAATTACAGCATCATCTGCGAACAATCTAAGAGAAATGCTCAGATTGTCACCCAGGTCATTTACATAGATCAGGAACAGCAGAGGTCCCAGGACGCTTCCCTGGGGAACACCTGATATCACTTCAGTTTTACTCGATGATTTGCCGTCTATTACTACGAACTGCGATCTTCCTGACAGGAAATCACGAATCCAGACGCACAACTGAGACGATACCCCATAGGTCCGCAGCTTGATTAGAAGTCGCTTGTGAGGAACGGTGTCATAAGCCTTCCGGAAATCTAGAAATACGGAATCAACCTGAGATCCCCTGTCCATAGCGGCCATTACTTCGTGCAAATAAAGAGCTAGCTGCGTTGCACAAGAGCGATGTTTTCTGAAGCCATGCTGACTACGTGTCAATAGATCGTTCCCTTCGAGGTGATTCATAATGTTTGAATACAGTATATGCTCCAAAAACCTACTGCAAACTGACGTCAATGATATAGGTCTGTAGTTAAATGGATTACTCCTACTACCCTTCTTAAACACTGGTGCGACCTGCGCAATTTTCCAATCTGTAGCTACAGATCTATCGGTGAGCGAGCGGTTGTATATGATTGCTAAGTAGGGAGCTATAGTATCAGCGTAATCTGAAATAAACCTAATTGGTATACAATCTGGACCTGAAGACTTGCCCGTACCAAGCGATTTGAGTTGCTTCGCAACCCCTAAGGTATCTACTTCTAAGAAACTCATGCTAGCAGATGTTTGTGTTTCAAATTCTGGAATATTCCATTCGTCTTCCCTGGTGAAGGAATTTCGGAAAACTGCGTTCAATAACTCCGCTTTAGCGGCACAGTCGTCGGTAACAGTACCATCGGCACTGCGCAGCGAAGGTATTGACTGCGTCTTGCCGCTTGTGTACTTTAAATACGACCAGAATTTCTTCGGATTTTCTACCAAATTTCGAGACAATGTTTCGTTGTGGAACCTATTGAAGGCATCTCGCATCGAAGTACGTGCCAAATTTCGCGCGTCTGTAAATTTTAGCCCATCTTCGGGATTTCGCGTTCTTCTGAACTTCGCATGCTTCTTCCGTTGCTTCTGCAACAGCGTTCGGACCTTTTTTGTGTAGCACGGGGGATCCGTTCCATCTCTTACCAATTTATGAGGTATGAATCTCTCAACTGCTGTTGCTACTATATCTTTGAATTTGAGCCACATCTCGTCTACATTTGCATAGTCAGTTCGGAAGGAATGGAAATTGTCTTTTAGGAAGGCTTCTAGTGACACTTTATCTGCTTTTTTAAATAAAATTATTTTGCGTTTGTTTCTGATGGATTTGGAAGAAACTGTATTGAACCTAGCTACAACGACCTTGTAATCACTAATCCCTGTATCAGTCATGATGCTCTCTATCAGCTCTGGATTGTTTGTGGCCAAGAGGTCAAGTGTGTTTTCGCAACCATTTACAATTCGCGTGGGTTCGTGGACTAACTGCTCGAAATAATTTTCGGAGAAAGCATTTAGGACAATCTCGGAAGATGTTTTCTGCCTACCACCGGTTTTGAACAAGTATTTTTGCCAACATACCGAGGGTAGGTTGAAGTCCCCACCAACTATAACCGTATGAGTGGGGTATTTATTTGTTACGAGACTCAAACTTTCTCTGAACTGTTCCGCAACTGTATCATCGGAGTCTGGGGGTCGGTAGAAGGAGCCAATTATTAACTTAATTCGGCTGTTAAGTATAACCTCCACCCATACCAATTCGCACGGAGTATCTACTTCAACTTCACTACAAGATAAACCACTACTGACAGACACAAACACTCCACCACCAATTCTGCCTAATCTATCTTTCCTGAACACCGTCTGAGACTTCGTAAAAATTTCTGCAGAACTTATTTCAGGCTTTATCCAGCTTTCTGTACCTATAACGATATCAACTTCTGTGCTTTCTATTAGCGCTTGAAGCTCAGGGACTTTTCCAGCGCAACTACAACAATTTACATCTATAATTCCGACTGTTCCCTGATCCAAGCACGACCTGTATTTGCCATGCACCCATTGACATTGCAGCCCACGCCGTACTTTCCCGAGGCCTTCTAACCTAAAAAACCGCCCAGTCCACGCCACACAGCCTCCGCTACCCGTGTAGCCGCCAGCTGAGTGTAGTGAACTCCTGACCTATTCAGCGGAACCCGAAACTCCACCACCCTATGGCGCAAGTCAAGGAATCTGCAGCCAACACGGTCGCAAAACCGTCTGAGCCTCTGATTCAGACCCTCCACCCGGCTCCGCACCAAAGGTCCGCAGTCGGTTCTGTCGAAGATGCTGCAGATGGTGAGCTCTGTCTTCATCTCGTAAGCAAGACCGGCAGCCTTCACCAAATCAGATAGCCGCTGGAATCCAGAGAGAATTTCCTCAGATCCAAAGCGACACACGTCATTAGTGCCGACATGTGCCACCATCTGCAGCTGGCTGCACCCTGTGCTCTTCATGGCATCCGGAAGGACCCTTTCCACATCAGGAATGACTCCTCCCGGAATGCACACGGAGTGCACACTGGATCTCTTCCCCTCCGTATCCCTAAGGGGCCCCATTACGCGCCTAACATTGGAGCTCCCAACTAACATCTGACAATGTGACTTACGACATGACAGAACTAGAGAGTAGAAAAAATAGTGACAAAATTTCTAGGTGCTATGATGGTGGTTGATATTTTGATTCATGAGCTTTTGCTTTCTCAAGGTTGTTGTTGCACAGTAGAGTAGGAGATAAGCGCAGGAATAAAATTTTGATAAAAAACGACCGAAAAGTCGCTAAGTGGGGTGCGTCTGCCGGCTACGCAACGGTCTCATAACCGAATGTCAACAAGGGAGGCCCGAAGTACAAACCAGTTGGTGGCTCGTTTCATCAGACTACCCGAGGCGGAGGCCAACAATAACTGAATCATCATTTTCGCTCTATTGTAACGAGGTTGAATGTAGTTTCACCATGAGGTGTCATAAAAACGCCTTTCAGGATGCAAACATCACGTAAAGAACTCCACGAAACCTTGACGTTAAACACTAGAGCAGCCGAGATCGCTACCGTTACGCATGTTGCGGTCGCTTACGATCTGTATTCTTTACGTTGTTTCTCCTTCATCTGTTCATACTGTTATGTTGCAGAATAAAAGCAATTTTTAAAAATTTCCCCTTTCAGTACACCAGTGTATGTTAAATATATGTGGCAAGCGTGTACGTGGGCAAAGAGCTCCTCCTAAATCCTTGGATCGGTTTCAGCCAAACTTGGTAATCGTACTACTGCCCGGAGAGAAATACTGTGGGAATAAGAACCAGCAACCTTCTGCTGGGGAGGGGGTGATAATGTGAAAAGACAAGGGCAGGAGGAGATGGATAGAGGGGAGAAAGGAGGAGATAAGTATAGCTACGGGAGACGAGGAATGGCCAGAGAAAGGGGGAGGATAAGATGAACAGAGAGAGGGGAGAGGATAGGAGCAGATGCATAGGGAGATGGGGGAGGAGGAAATGGACTAAAAGTAAACTGGAATAAATACACACCCAGCCAACGCCAGGGACTCAGCTACTTATAATGTACAGTTAAGTGCTTTACCTTTTTTATTAGGCTTTATTTATTACACAAAAATTTATACGTTTACCACGAACAGCTGGTAGCCGTTATGAAGTACAGGTACAAATACGCAATTCATTTTATTCTTGATAATGTAAGCTTATGATGCCGGCCGTGCGGGCCGAGCGGTTCTAGGCGCTACAGTCTGGAACTGCGCGACCGCTACGGTCACATGTTCGAATCCTGCCTCGGTCATGGATGTGTATGATGTCCTTAGGTTAGTTAGGTTTAAGTAGTTCCATATCTAGAGGACTGATGACCTTAGATGTTAAGTCCCATAGTGCTTAGAGTCATCTGAACCATTTTGAAACACGTTGTTCAGTCTGCACATCCAGCAATCTATGGAAAAATCCAAGGATATATTTGGAAAGTGAACAGAAGTTCCAAGAGAGAAGGCTTGCCGGTTAAATTGTAATTCTGACACAGAAAACAAAGGACCTGTCTTGGAAAGATTTATAAGATGGTTATCAACAAAGCAAGTGTAAGCGAATTAAATCTTGTTAGGCTGAGGGGATCAGATTTTTACAAGGGTCAATCTTAAAGTAAGAACCGATAGCGTATCGTGTCCGTGCATCCTGTCACGTGAGGTCCATTCAACGTCGGCTCACTACTCCGCCATTATCTTTCACGCCTCTGTCGGTGTTGTTCGTATGTGTTTACTGTTTCGTTTGTCGCCATGTCAATTAGTAATCTCACTGATTGTGAAGTGCGCTCGGTTTTTCGGTTCTTAAATGCAAAATAAAGTCGTCCTTCTGAAACTCACCGGCAGGTTGTTGAAAATTATGGTGCATACGCGATGAATGATGGAAATGTGCGTAAATAGTGTAGGCTGTGTATTGAAGGAAGGACAAACGTTCATGATGAAGAACGATCTGAATAACTTACTGTCATGAATGAAGACTTCACACAAAAAATAGATGAGGCAATTCGCCTAAACAGTAACTTCATTATCAATGAGCTGCATCATAAATTTCCACAGGTTTCAAGATCAGTAGTTTACTACATTGTTACTGACCAACTTTACTACAAAAAAGCGTGTCGAGATGGGTGCTGGAAATGTTTGCAGAATCAAAGCGAATGTCACATTCTTCGTCCGTTTTGAAGCGCTTTCACAAGGACTGTGACAAGTTCTTCAGTAACATTGTGACCGGTGGGTTGTGCATTACACTCCAGAGAATAAACATCAGTCCAGTGAATGGCATTATTCTAACTCCACGACGAAACCACTAAAATTCAAACAAGAGCCTTCAACACTGGAAATCATGGCATTCTTCTGTTAGACTTTGCCAAGATGAATGACAGATACTGTGAAACATTATTAAAGCTTAGGCGCGCTATTCGAAATCGCCGGCCAGGACTTCTCTCTTAGCGCGTCGTTCTTCTTCACGACAATGATCGGCCTTACGTTGCGGCAAGATCAGAGACGCAGCTGGACATGTTCCATTAAGAATTATTGGATCGTCAATCATACAGCCATAATTTAACACTATCAGACTTTCATCTGTTTCCAAAACTCAAAAAATTTCTTGGTGGAAAGAGTTGGAGAAAATTATGATGAAAAGGTTGAAAGAAACTTTTACTCACTGGTTTAACGGTCAGGTGGCAGAGTCCTTTGATGCTGGGAATCAGAAGCTGGTGCCACGACTTGACAAATATTTAAACGTTGATAGTGACTTCGCTGCGAAGTGAAAAATGTGCATGTTGTTGTTTGTGATACAATTTACGTTCACAAATAAAGTTTCTCTCACTCCACTACAAATCGATTCTCACTTTAAAGATGATCCTCCTATGAACATAAAAGCGGTATATGAGTTTTTTTTTTGGGTAGCAAAATAAGTGACGATTTTCTGTTTGTGGAGGATATAACATGGAGACTGACGAAAGCAAGAAAAGTTTTTATGAAATAGGTAACGTGTAGTATAACGGTGTTGGGATGTCTTTTCTGAACGTTTTTGTCTGGAGTGTAGGTCTGTAGTCAAATGGGCGATATACTTAACACATAGGAAGAGGAAGCTTTTCAGATGTGTTGAACAGAAGACTATCGAAAATTAGATGCGTGTATCGAATAATAACTGAGAAATAATGGATCGATTTGGGAAGAAGCCTATGGCACGACCTCATCAAAAGGAGGGATAGGCTGAAAGGCCACAACCTAAGGCATGAACGAAAGCCTCTCATCATGTGTAGAAAATAAATATGAACCCTCGTCTAGGAATTTTCACACCGTGCTGCTTCTTTACAACTCCCCTAGTTAATTCTTCTCGTTAAATCAGTTCGAGCAATAACAAAGCATGATGATAACTACGAAATTAATTTACAGTAGCTTTTGGAGAACATACATTAATTCAGTACGCGTCATATCTTCCATTTCCAAAAATTAAAGTGAAGTGACTTCATTTCCATTTAACAAACAGCAATTTACGGGATACGGCCATGGGTGGACCAGTTTTGTACGATTATGAATTCACTCTGGAGAGATTTCTAGCTGAACGCGTTTGAATGTTGTCTGAAACAAATCTGCATTAGCTGAATGCACCGGCGCATAAATGTCACGCAGTTAGCGTTTGAACGATGTATCGCCGTTTATTTGGTGTGAAGCGCACCAACTCTACTAACTGTATTGCAGCATAATTAATTTCTACTTTTCAGTTCATTGAGACATGCACAGAAATTCGTTGATGAGGCAAAAAGGCTTTAACGATCACAACACTGTATCGTTTGCAAGCGGTTTACAACACGAAAGTTATTCATTTCAGTGAAACAAAAATATCGCTCGACACGTATCACGTGCTACATTTTAGATGGATGAAAACAGATATTTTATGAGGCATGAAAAACTGCAAATATTGTTATTAAGAATAATGTTTCTATATACGTCCACCAGTATGATCCAAGTGTGTGGCAGTTTCATTCTCAGTAGGACTCTACCATGCAGAAATGGTGCACGCATCCTACCTCTCTTGCCCTTGATATGTGGAAATGTCACACCAAGACTGACGGATTCTTTGTTGAATACCTTAAGGTTGACAAGCGAATAAATGTGTCACAAGGTTCATTACACTCTGGTTTCATTATTACTCGACGGATCATAGCATGGTAACTCAGATGAAAACGGTTAATGTTTGATAAAAATCGAACAGGGAGGGCATTGACTAGCATAGCATTCAGGAGGTTAGAGTTCCTGTATACCCATGTAGATTAGGTTTTCCGTGGTTTCTCATTATCTACTTGGGAAATGCAAAATCAAAAAGTTCAAATCTCCTGTTTCTTTTTTTTTCGTTTGTTTAGTAAAAAAAGACGAAAAGTGACGTAAGATGCCTGATACTCGATACAGTGTTTATGTTCGTTGTGCCAACGACCAACCACTTTTTGTGAACAAAAGAGGTCCCTTTATGCCGACGATTTAGCGTTTAGCGAGTCAAGGGAAATCTGTTGAGGATGTTGAAGCCCATCTGACAAACACATTGAGAAACTGAATGTGTATTACTCCAACAATCAACTTCGTCTGAATCCATTTAAGCACCATCAGGTACGTCGTACTTTGACGTAGAGACAGTATTGTGAGAATACGAGACTGGAGATAGAAACAAGAAGTAATATCCTTGGTGAGATCACTGCTAGCGGGTGGCGCTCTCGACCACAAACCCTGAGCGACGGCACTAGCTAAGTGTTACAGTGCTGCAGAGTATGCGTGTCTAAGATGAAGGCGTGTCCCCATGTGACAGACCAAAAGGAAAAAGTGTCGCCGGAGTGGCCGAGCGGTTCTAGGCGCTACAGTTTGGAACCGCACGACCGCTACGGTCGCAGGTTCGAATCCTGCCTTGGGCACGGATGTGTGTGATGTCCTTAGGTTAGTTAGTTTTAAGTAGTTCTAAGTTCTAGGGGACTGATGACCACGTATGATAAGTCCCAAAGTGCTGAGAGCCATTTGAACCATTTTCGAAGAAGTGTCTCCTCTGGACATGTAAGACGAAGAAGTTCCTCTCTGAAGATCTAAGACGAAGAAGATCTGAGATGAGGTTTGTATTTTCTCCCGTTCTCGAAATCTGATTGGTTCTACAGCACCGGCTTCTCACTAACAGTCACTGTAGACCTTCCGAGATCCAACCAACGAATGCCCCACCAACGAAAGTTCTCTCCCTTCTCCTAAAAGATCTGCCTTGATTAACCAGTAATACACACTTCTCTCTTAGAGTGGGACAGAAAGTAGAAATCTCTCTCTCTGTGAGAGTGATTTCTCGTTGCGTTTCAGGACAGCGGCTGTACGTACGCGGGTCTTCATGCCTACTCCGAAAATAATTTTGGTGAGCCAATTCAGAAATTCTTCACGAAATTTAAACATCGGCTACTGCTGGCCTCCTTTGAGTCCAACACATTCTTCTCACTATGAGTTCAGCTTGCTTCTCATCCCATTCCAGATCCCTATCGTTTTAGAAACCATTCCATTCCGCCGCTTCTCTCAATGGAATTTTACAGCCCGCCGAATGCCACTCCAGCTCTCTGCGAAGCTCTTATCTGAACTTGGAATACCGTCCCTGACAGCATCAGTCCGTTCACTGTGTAACCGCAACTGGCCCGGGACTCTGCCTTTAAGCGGTTTCGCATGTAGTTGTGCTCCTGCTGTCTTCACTCTCCCGCAGTCGTCCAGAGGACCCAGCTTACAGAAAAACGTTACACGTATATATCACAGCATAGAAATGAAACTGAGAAGTAATTATTAGATTCGCAATCATTGGTGATCTTTCAGATGCGTCCGCACTTTCATGTGTAGCTAGTAATTTGAATTGAGTCGGTAGTTTAAATTTAATAGTGAGTTATTCATTACGTTACAGAGCAGTTTTGGCAAAAAAAAACTGTCCGCTACCAAAGACACCCAATCGCTAGCTCCACTGTTGCATGGTGACTGCATGGGGATGACGTCTTTTCCAGACGATCACTACATTGTATTCCCTTGACATCCCCACATTCGAGCAACGTTTGTGATGGTGCCAAGAGAATAGGGCCTGGACCGGTAACGGCTGGGATCGCTTCCTCTTCTCGGATGAGAGCAGATTCAACAAGAGCAGTGATTCTGGACACATCCTCATCTGGCGAGAGGTGGAAACACGTTTTGCACCCAGGAACATTGTCGAACATCATTGGTGGCCCAAGTGCTACAGTGTCGGGAGGTGTAGTGTTGTATGTGAGTTCTGGCCTTCAAGTCTTTGAATACAATATACACACCAGTCACGCTGTTCCCCAAGTGCGACTTTTCAGGGGTGCATTCACCCTTGACATCTTGTCTAAGGATGACAATGCGCGAGCGCATCGAACAGCCAAAGTGGAGGAGCTCTCGGAAGGAGAGGATATTCAGCGAGTGGACTACCATACCAGTTTCCACGACATAAATCCCATCGAGCTCGTGTGGAATGCCATGAGTAGACGTACTGTAGCACGGGTACATACACCGCCGACCATCCACCACCGCCGGGCGAAGTGGCCGAGCGGTTCTGGCCGCTTCAGTCTGGAACTGCGTGACCGCTACGGTCGCAAGTTCGAATCCTGCCTCGGGCATGGATGTGTGTGATGTCCTTAGGTTAGTTAGGTTTAAGTACTTCTAAGTTCTAGGGGACTGATGACCTCAGGCGTTAAGTCCCATAGTGCTCAGAGCCATCTGAACCATTTTGAACCATCCACCACCAGTTGTCACCCGCGTTGCGGACAAGCTGAACGCTGCACCACAAGAACTTCCTACTAACTATGTGATCAGCAAGGAGACATGTTGCAGAACTTGTATTGCTGTCCGTGGTTATCACACACCTTTCATTATGTCTGCCGGACGATCATAAATCGATATGACACCTGTATAATTATTGTCTTTGAACAAAAGTGTTATTTCTGTTCGCCTCGTTGGGTATTTTTTATATTTCTCAGTTACTGCTGTGCTGTACTGTAGCAGCTCTTTCTACGTATGGTCCAAATTTAGTCGATACATTGTGCAAAAGTTACTTTCGTCGTTAACTTTTGCCTACGAGTGTAGAATGAAGCTATTTTTAAAAATTCGTCAACGAAGTTGAAGAACCAGTAAATAACAACAGTGATAATTTTACATCAAGCATGTGAGTCGATGAGAGTAATAACAACAGAGTTTCCTCATTGTCATAACAAAAGATACACATAGACATTCAATTGAATGTCTTGTACGCGCGGTAAAGTACCTGCATAGCAAAATTATTTATTTGTAAAATTCGGCTGTTAAGAAGAAAGCTGTTATCAAGAGCCGAGACTACATGATGTTTATCTCAGTAATTCAGTCTTAACCGCACACATACAGTGATTCTTTCAGTGCTTGTGTTATAATTGTTGCTATTCCTGATATGGTCTGTCTGGGGGCCATCCGCAATGTATGGCAACTCAGAAAAACTCTAAAACACAAAATCGCTAAGAAAGCACTTTTTTGGATGAACGGTTTCGTCAGAGCAATACTTTCATCATCGGATCTTATGTAAAAGTTCAAGAGCATAAGATCCGATGAAGATAGCATAGATTTGTTGAGATCATTTATCCAGTAAATTGCTTTTTGGATTTTAAGCTATTTTGAATTTTCTTCAGTTGCCAATTTTGCAATTCTGAGGTAGTTTATCTTGTTATCTATCTTCATTCTTCCAAACCGATGTCTTCTCACGTCGATGAACAGGTGTAATTTGTTGATGTTTATGTTTTCTGATCGAACGGTCAAGTTGACCGTTCGATCAAAAAAAGTAGCAACACTTTAACTACTAACCCAGTGATACGTTTCTTTCAATAAAACTAAACGAGAGACCGAATACCGTTTGACTCACGAACTCAGCCCGTGTGCCATATTTAACTCAAATTATCTTGTTTCAGAGATCCGCATGTCGAAAATTTGATGTCGTCAGCAGACTCATTTTTGTAAGGTTTCCATACATCGTTCTGAAAATTTATTGCAGCAAATAAAACTGAGAGGAAAGCGAAGTGCAGTTCTTTTACAAGTCACTGATGAAAGTTTCATCTTTGTACATCGAATAATGTTCGAATGTGAACAAGTGGAGTGAAATTTAGGATTATGCTTGTGTTCTGTGTGTATCGTGGCAAATTAGCTTCGAGCATCCACGTGTTCCTACGGAAATGGCAGTCCTAAAGTAGTTTTCAACATACTTCCGTCGGTGGAAGCATCTTGATGATACATCAATACAGCAACACAATCTATGTTTAAGTAGAGACTTATTAGTTACATGCATCAAGTGTTCCGTTACTCGGTTTCTGCATAGGCACTTAAGGAGCCCTTACCCCACGCCGATGCGCAAGGTAACCGTGTGAAACAAACTACGAAATTAAGTGCGTTATCTGTAGAACTATTGTTCTTTATAGTTTTAAATTACGTGTAATACAAACGGGTGACAGTCTGCAAGAAAAACGCTACTTTAATCTAGTCGATTATCAGCGGAAATTTTCATCATCGGAAATTTCGTTCACCTCTGGCGCAAGGAGATTAGTGCCGAAAAGGGGGATTTTATCCATCCACATGTCGGTGTCGGACACCCTATGCATATTTCACAGGAGGACGCGAAATAGGAGGGATGAAAAATGATAAACATCCTTTCCTGCAACAGATCGCATTCAAGTTTTCTCGGATGCTTTCGAATGGTCCTTAGTGGCTCCACCCAGTAAACCAGGGCAAAATTTGCGGTCACAACTCAATCTACAGTTGTCAGTTTACGTTCAATGAGGCTGCAGCCTCACGAGGAGGATTGATTTCTCCAGAATGTGTCAGCAGTGTCAAAAGTTGTCCAGAATGTCGTCCTGTAGCACATCGCACTGCAAACTGGCGTTTTCCTCCACAAGATGTGTGGAAATGCAATGCGTCATCTTCTTTAAATTTTCAATATTCGTACGTTATACACTGAAGCGCCAAAGATACTGCTATAGGCATGCGTATTCAATTACAGAGATATGTAAACTGGGAGAATATGGTGCAGCGGTCGGTAACGCGTATATAAGGCAACAAGTGTCTGGCGCAGTTGTTATATCGGTTACTGCAGATACAATGGCATATTATCAAGATTTAAGTGAGTTTGAACATGGTGGTATCATCATCAATATGGGCTTTCGAAGCCGAAGGCCTACTCGTGTACCCTTGATGATTGCACAACACTAAGCTTTACCCCTCGCCTGGGTCCGCCAACACCGACATTCGGCTGTTGATGACTGGAAACAGGTTGCCTGTTCGGAGGAGTCTCGTTTCAAATTTTATCAAGCGGATGGCCGCGTACAGGAATAGAGACAATATCATGAATCAACGGACCGTGCATATCAGCAGGAGACTGTTAAAAGTGTTGGAGGCTCTGTAATGTGGGTCGTGTGCAATTGGAGTGATATGGAGCCCCTGATACGTCTGGATACGACTCTGGCAGGTGACACGTACGTAAGCATCCTGCCGGATCACCTGCATCCATTCATGTCCATTGTGCTTTCTGAAGGACTTGGGCAATTCCAGCAGGACAATGCGACACCACACACGTCCAGAATTTCTACAGTGTAACTCCAGGGACATTCTCCTCATATTAAACATTTCCGCTGCCCACCAAAGCCTCAAGACATGAACATTATTGAGCATGTCTGGGATGCTTTGTAACGTCCTGTTCAGAAGATATCTCCACCCGCTGGTACTCTTACGAATTTATGGACAGCCCTGAAGAATTATTGGTGTCAGTTCCCTCCAGCACTGCTTCAGACATTAGTAGAGTCCATGTCACGTCGTGTTGCTTCACTTCCTCGTGCTAGCGGGGCCCCTAAACGATATTAGGCAGGGGTACCAGTTTCTGAGGCTCTTCAGTGTAGAATGTACTTCATAAGGACTGAGAATTCAGCTTCTACCTCTCTGTATCAATAACTTTTAAGTGCAAAAGTAACCATCGAAAACGTTACTTATAGAGATCTGAGTAAAGTTATCTCACTTGAACGAATACTTCATTGCATATATACCACTTACATTTACCTAGAATCACCCATAACATTTTCTTTAATATTATCTACCAAGACACCGATATTATTATCTCTCAGGCAGTACGCAAAAAGCAACGTAGTCACAACGTCGTTTTCAACAATACATCACACAGAAGAAAATCAGTTACACAAATACAATTACACATTGTGTTTGAAAAAAAAAAGTTTGCCATATGAAGTGGAATTTTGGAATGGTAACAAATTCAAGTTGGACTCCACAAAATTTCAGTAATACGAAATGTTGAGTAATTTAAAGAATAACCGAATAAGTCTCGGAAAAAAGTAAACACTTTACGTGAAATATTCAACAATCTCCTGAAATAAATGGTGTGTCTGAGAGAAAATGACAAGAGAAATGTGAATTTATGGATGTTATCTGATTGACGGCCTTGCTTAATTGGGTATCAGTGTCCTTTCGATCATGTAACCTTCTACATTATGTGATTAAAAGTATCCGGACAGCTGGCTGAAAATGACTTACAAGTTCGTGGCGCCCACCATCAATAATGCTGGAATATAATATGGTGTTGGCCCAACTTTAGCCTTGATGACACCTTCCACTCGTGCAGGCATACGTTCAATCGCATTCTGGAAGGTTTCTTAGGGAATGGTAGTCCATTCTTCACGGAGTGCTGCACTGAGGAGAGGTATCGATGTCGGCCGGTGAGACCTCGCAAGAAGTCAGCGTTCCAAAGCATCCCAAAGGTGTTCTACAGGATTCAGGTCAGGACTCTGTGCAGGCCAGTCCAGTACAGGGATTTTATTGGCGTGAAACCACCCCTACCCAGGTCGTGCATTAGGAACAGGTGCTCGATCGTGTTAAAAGATGTAGTCGCCATCCCCGAATTGCTCTTCAGCAATGGGAAGCAAGAAGTTGCTTGAAAACATCAGTGGAGGTCTGTGCTGTGATGCCACAAAAAACTGTTGGCACTACACACGCTGGCAGATGATCGCCGGGCATTCGCCATACCCACACCCTGCCACCGGATCTCCACATTGTGTACCGTGATTCGTCACTCCACACAACGTTTTTACACTGTTCCAATATTTACGTTCCTTACACCAAGCAAGGCATCGTTTGGCATTTATCGGCGTGATGTGTGCCTTACGAGCAGCCGCTCGATCATGAAATCCAAGTTTTCTCACCTCCCGCCTAACTTTCATAGTACAAGTATTGAATCCTGATGGAGATTGGAATTCCTGTGTGATGGTCTCGATATATGTCTGCCTATTACACATTACGACTCTCTTCAAATGTCGGACGACGAGGTCAGCCTGTACGCTTTTGTGCTGTACGTGTTCCTTCACGTTTCCATTTCATTGTTGTAATTGTAATCTTCAGTCCAGAAACTGGTTTGATGCAGCTCTCCATGGTACTCTATGCTCTGCAAGCTTCTACATCTCCCAGTACCCACATTCTTCTGAATCTGCTTAGTGTATTCATCCCATGGTCTCCCTCTACGATTTTTACCCTCCACGCTGCCCTCCAATACTAAATTGGTGATCTTTTGATGCCTCAGACCATGTCCCACCAAGCGATCCCTTCTTCTAGTCAAGGTGTGCCACAAATTTCTCGACTCCCTAATTCTATTCAATACCTCCTCATTAGTTATGTGATCTACCCATCTAATCTTCAGCATTCTTCTGTAGCACCACATTTCGAAAGCTTCTGTTCTCTTCTTGTCCAAACTACAGTCCTGGAAATGGAAAAAAGAACACATTGACACCGGTGTGTCAGACCCACCATACTTGCTCCGGACACTGTGAGAGGGCTGTACAAGCAATGATCACATGCACGGCACAGCGGGCACACGAGGAACCGCGGTGTTGGCCGTCGAATGGCGCTAGCTGCGCAGCATTTGTGCACCGCCGCCGTCAGTGTCAGCCAGTTTGCCGTGGCTTACGGAGCTCCATCGCAGTCTTTGACACTGGTAGCATGCCGCGACAGCGTGGACGTGAACCGTATGTGCAGTTGACGGACTTTGAGCGAGGGCGTATAGTGGGCACGCGGGAGGCCGGGTGGACGTACCGCCGAATTGCTCAACACGTGGGGCGTGAGGTCTCCACAGTACATCGATGTTGTCGCCAGTGGTCGGCGGAAGGTGCACGTGCCCGTCGACCTGGGATCGGACCGCAGCGACGCACGGATGCACGCCAAAACCGTGGGATCCTACGCAGTGCCGTAGGGGACCGCACCGCCACTTCCCAGCAAATTAGGGACACTGTTGCTCCTGGGGTATCGGCGAGGACCATTCGCAACCGTCTCCATGAAGCTGGGCTACGGTCCCGCACACCGTTAGGCCGTCTTCCGCTCACGCCCCAACATCGTGCAGCCCGCCTCCAGTGGTGTCGCGACTGGCGTGAATGGAGGGACGAATGGAGACGTGTCGTCTTCAGCGATGAGAGTCGCTTCTGCCTTGGCGCCGTGCAGGTGAGCGCCACAATCAGGACTGCATACGACCGAGGCACACAGGGCCAACACCCGGCATTATGGTGTGGGGAGCGATCTCCTACATTGGCCGTACACCTCTAGTGATCGTCGAGGGGACACTGAATAGTGCACGGTACATCCAAACCGTCATCGAACCCATCGTTCTACCATTCCTAGACCGGCAAGGGAACTTGCACGTCCGCATGTATCCCGTGCCACCCAACGTGCTCTAGAAGGTGTAAGTCAACTACCCTGGCCAGCAAGATCTCCGGATCTGTCCCCCATTGAGCATGTTTGGACTGGATGAAGCGTCGTCTCACGCGGTCTGCACATCAAGCACGAACGCTGGTCCAACTGAGGCGCCAGGTGGAAATGGCATGGCAAGCCGTTCCACAGGACTACATCCAGCATCTCTACGATCGTCTCCATGGGAGAACAGCTGCCTGCATTGCTGCGAAAGGTGGATATACACTGTACTAGTGGCGACATTGTGCATGCTCTGTTGCCTGTGTCCATGTGCCTGTGGTTCTGTCAGTGTGATCATGTGATGTATCTGACCCCAGGAATGTGTCAATAAAGTTTCCCCTTCCTGGGACAATGAATTGACGGTGTTCTTATTTCAATTTCCAGGAGTGTATTTATCGTCCGCGTTTCACTTAGATGCATGGCTACACTCCATACAAATACTTTCAGTAACGACTTGCTGACACTTAAATCTATACTCGGTGTTATCAAATTTTTCTTCTTCAGAAACGCTTTCCTTGCCATTGCCAGTCTACATTTTATATCCTTCCTACTTTGACCATCTTCAGTTATTTTGCTCCCCAAATACCAAAACTCATTTACTACTTTAAGCATCTCATTTCCAAATTTAATTCCCGCAGCATCACCCGACTTAATTCGACTACATTCCATTATTCTCGTTTTGCTTCTGTTGATGTTCTTTCAAGGCACTGTCCATTTCGTTCAGCTTCTCTTCCAGGTCCTTTGCTGCCTCTGACAGAATTACAATGTCATCGGCAAACCTCAAAGTTCTTCTTCTCCATGGATTTTAATTGCCTACTGCAAATTTTTCTTTTGTTTCCTTTAGTGCTTGCTCAATATACAGATCGAATAACATCGGGGACAGGCTACAACCCTGTCTCACTCCCTTCCCAACCACTGCTTGCCTTTCATGCCCCTCGACTCTTATAACTGCCGTCTGGGTTCTGTACAAATTGTAAATAGCCTTTCGCTCCCCGTATTTTACCCCTGCGACCTTCAGAATTTGAAAGAGTATTCCAGCCAACATTGTCGAAAGTTTTCTCCAAGTTTACAAATACTAGAATCGTAGGTTTGCCTTTGCTTAATCTATTTTCTGAGATGAGTCATAGGGTCAGTATTGCCTTACGTGTTCAAACATTTCTACGGAATCCTAACTGATCTTCCCCGAGGTCGGCTTTTACTAGTTTTTCCATTCGTTTCTAAAGAATTCGTGTTAGTATTTTGCAGCCGTGGCTTATTAAACTGATAGTTCGGTAATTTTCACATCTATCAAGACCTACTTTCTTTGGGATAGTAATTATTTTATTCTTTTTTAAGTCTGAGGGTATTTCACCTGTCTCATACATCTTGCTCACCAGATTGTAGAGTTTGGTCAGGGCTTGCTCTCCCAAGGCTATCAGTAGTTCTAATGGATGTTGTTTACTCCTGGGCCTTGTTTCGGCTTAGGTCTTTCAGTGCTTTGTCAAACTCATCACGCAGTTTCATATCTCCCATTTCTTCTTCATCTACATCCTCTTCCATTTCCATAATATTGATTTCAAGTACATTAACCTTGTACAGACCATCTACACACTCCGTTCATCTTTCTGCTTTCTCTTCTTTGCTTATAACTGGTTTTCCATCTGAGCTCTTGATATTGATACAAGTGGTTCTCTTTTCTATGAAGGTCTCTTTAATTTTCCTGTAGGCAGTATCTGTCTTACCCCTAGTGAGATATGCCTCAACATCCTTACATTTGTCCTTTAGCCATCCCTGCTTAGCCATTTTGCACTTCCTGTCGATCTCATTTTTGAGACGTTTGTATTCCTTTTTGTCTGCTTCAGTTACTGCATTTTTATATTTTTTCCTTTCATCAGTTAAATTCAGCATGTCTTCTGTTACCCAAGGATTTATACTAGCGCTCGTCTTTTACCTACTTGATCCTCTGCTGCCTTCACTATTTCATATCTCAAACCTACCCATTCTTCTTCTATTGTATTTCTTTCCCCCATTCCTGTAAATCGTTCCCTAATGTCCTCCCTGAAATTCACTACAACCCGTGGTACTGTCAGTTTATCCAGATCCCATCTCCTTGAATTCCCACTTTTTGCTGTTTCTTCACTTTTAATCTACAGTTCATGACACTTCACTATCACGTCGGAAACTGTGGTCCTAGGGATGTTTAGGAGCGTGGAAATCTCGCGCGCAGACGTATGACACAAGTGACACCGAATCACCTGACAACTTTCGCAGTCCGTGAGCGCCACATTCTGCTCTCTCACGATGTCTAATGAGTACTGAGGTCGCTGTAATGGAGTACCTGGTAGTAGGTGGGAGCACAATGCACCTCATATGAAAAACGTATGTTTTTGGGGGTTTCCGGGCACTTTTGATCACATAGTTTACGTGATTTCATGTCATTCAGCTACTGAATAAAATTGCAGCTCTTTTCACATAATTGTTACCGTGGTCGCGTTACCCGAAAAACAGTTTCAATACTTTCGTACTGAATCCTTCTGTTTTATATGCAAGAATTTTTAGCAAACTCCGTTTGTTGAAGGAATGTAACTATGTCTTCCGTTTCCCAGTCTACTCCACTTTGCAGACATTTCGTCTTTACAAGAGATTCGGTGTGACTCACTCTAGACATTGTTTGTTCTCCAGATTTATCTGATGTTTACTCGCAATGCAGGAGCGTCGTAGATATGACATATATAGTAACAGTTTTCTCCGATTCAGGGCCGCTACGAAGTGACACATTTTATTTTTATAGTCCCAACTACTACATATTTTCCTGTGACGTTTTTAGTAAAGATATCCATGATTCGTGAACAAATATCCATATTTTCATCTAGAATATTCTCCCCAAGTTTGTGTACGACTGTGCTAGCACCCCACTTACCCACTCGTCCATTAAAATATTATAAGACATAAAGCTCCTTCCCATTGCTAACTTCCCATTGCTAACACTACCTAGGAGGTTTGTCAGATCGTTGAAGAAATTATTCCTCTCAACATCAATAGTGTTGTCTCGGAGCGTATATGTTGCAATGATCGCTTCATCGTATCCTTTTAGGTTCATATCCACATGCATCATACATTAGTTCGCGTAGTCTCGTTTTGTAATGCAGCGATTCCAGTTTATGTGCATAGCAACAGATACTCTAGTCTTTGCGCAAGACTCTCCGTTCCCTGTAAATATGAACATAATAATCTATTTCCTCTACTCCTGTACGTTGATTTTCCGTTTCTACAAGTACGATTACGTATGCATTGCTACTACGGAGTTCTTTGATTACCCCTGTTTTCTTCGTTACGATGCCGTCAATGTTCCATGTGCCAAAATACATATACCTCTTTTGTTTGTTGGGACGATTGCGTTTAATTGCGATCTGGTTCCGAACCTTTACTGTTGGATTTTTTGCAGGTTGAAATTGGCCATGTGATCCTGCCAGGAGCACTGCTGCAGACAGCTTAGCTTAGTGGATCACTGAGACGCTTAAACATCTCCAGCACGTTAAGGATAACTGCCAGTAACAAAATGATACCCTGCTCTGTAGTGTACTCTTGACGCAGGACATAGGTTTCTTAGCAGGTGAAGTGAGTCTCACTTGTTCAGTTTCCGTTTCAGTGGAAGACACCACCTCTAAATAGGACCGAGCGAGGTGGCGCAGTGTTTAGACACTGGACTCGCATTCGGAAGGACGACGGTTCAATCCCGCGTCCGGCCATCCTGATTTAGGTTTTCCGTGATTTCCCTAAATCACTTCAGACAAATGCCGGGACGGTTCCTCTGAAAGGGCACGGCCGACTTCCTTGCCCATCCTTCCTAATCCGATGAGACCGATGACCACGCTGTCTGGTCTCCTTCCCCAAACCAACCAACCAACCAACCTCTAAATAGGTTAGGGGGACGAGCATAACACCTTCAAATCCCACCTGTCCCTGATTCCCTTGACTGGGCTCCTAGCCCCACCACTGACACGCATCTCACAGTGACTTGAGAGAAGCAATAGATTCCGTATTAATTGTAGAGGAGACAGGATCCGCAGGACAGTACTTCGATATCTCTGATACACAACTCATGGGGCTCCATGGACACACCCATTCGTAGCGCAGCACCGTTCAATAGTTTGACAGTTGTTAGGGAGACATCTAGCAGCTTACGAACGTCAATTAACTCATCCCACAGTCCGGAAAAGCAGTCAGAATGGAGCTACATTGTGACTTGTGCAATGTTTTGTGAAACAGTAAACAAACAACTTTAAAATAGACCTGTTATTGTCTTTTAACTTCTGGATTCCTGTTAAGCTAAAACCATTAGTAATTCAATTTAAGAACTGAGATTTCTGTCAAGGCAAAAGAGAAACCCGAGAGGAAAATTACTAATACCCTGAAACTTTTTTAAGGTTACAAAAACCTCGGAAATAGTGTAAATTTGTGATAAACGAAGACAATATACACATGTTGAAGGGAAAATAACATGCAACAAGTCATTACATACAACCAAATCACAAAACTCCCATTTCCTACGAAATGTGTTTTACACAGCACTCACGAAAATTCTCAGAAATGTACTTTTACTAATATTAATTTACACTGAAATTCGGAGTAAATGATGCTTTGAACGGGGAGACTACTGTGTGTCACCCCTAGACACCACACTTGCTAGGTGGTAGCCTTTAAATCGGCCGCGGTCCGTTAGTATACGTCGGACCCGCGTGTCGCCACTATCAGTGATAGCAGACCGAGCGCCGCCACACGGCAGGTCTAGTCTAGAGAGACTCGCTAGCACTCAACCCAGTTGTACAGACGACTTTGCTAGCGATGGTTCACTGTCTACACACGCTCTCATTTGCAGAGACAACAGTTTTGCATAGCCTTCAGCTACGTCATTTGCTACGACCTAGCAAGGCGTCATATTCAGAATGTATTCTGAACAGATATTATCAATCATGTACCGTCAAGAGCGACTTTCACCATTAATGGATTAAAGTTAAGTGTAAAACTAATAATGTCCGCTTTCTGAATTCTCATTCCTCGTCATGTTCCAGACCTCACGTCAGTATTGTTCTTCCCTCCTCACGCCATCCTGCGTGAGCTAAAACGCGTGCATTTTGGCCTTCACTACTAACACGGTGTTGGCACTTCTGCTAACACAAAATACTGTCAAACCTGTATAAAGCACAAATGTTGGTGCGAGTGACACTGCAGCTCAAACCAAATTTTTTTCCGCACACAGCATATACAAATAAACAATACAGTTGACTCTCGATAATCAGACAAGCGATAGTTTGTAACTCTCAATAATTTGAAATAAATGAAAAAAATCAATGTGCTTTGGTCCCCTCGGTAGTGTTGTAGTGGTGATAGCATCTCACCATCACTTTATAATCTGAAGTCTCCCGCACTCTCTATAATCTGAAGTCCCCTACTTCTGTGATTCCCAGTGCAGGTCCATACCACTTGTCATTTGCTTCTCAGACCTACATTCCATTGATTCCACGTTACATTTCATAGTTTGTTGTAGTCAAATCGTGTTTCTGGAAATTGTGAAACGCCATGAGTGCTAGAAGGAAAAAATGTCTTTCAGTTAATCTAAACAACTTGCTTTAAAAGCGGTGGAGCGTGGAATTTAGGAAAAAGACGTTGCACTACCGTTCGCTAACTTACCGTGTACATTGTCGATGATGTTAAAAAATAAAGATCGTTGCACTAGAATTGTCTTAGGCACAGGAAGAAAGAGGTCACCCTGTTAAGGCGTGCTTGCTCAAGCTAGATGAATCAATGTAGAGGACCAAACGTCCCTGCAGGTGGTTTCATGCTGAAGGAAAAAGCCAGGTGTTTCACGATTGAAGGATTTGAGGCAAGTGAGGGTAGCTCTCAAATTATGAGTGGCCGTGGAAAAAATTTAAACACACCCCCGCTCAGTCGACGACAAAAGCTTCAGAGGGCGGTTTTAAGGAATCTTCCTTGATTCCCACTCATTTCACGTTCGAGAACGGCAGCTCGCAATGCGATAAGCAACAGGATAACATTGTTTGATAGTTCGACACTGCTGATAAGAGATGGGGCGCATCCACGCCAGCACCAACGTGGTGACATAACCAAAAGTTCTACTGTCACCACCGTCAACATGTTAGTTGTCTCATAAGTAGATCACAGGATGCTGGGCTGTGATGTTATCCGTGCGTCTGGGTAAGCCTACGCATTAACACGGTCCATCAGGTGATAGATTGTGAACGAAAAGCAAATGAGGGTAGCGATTTGAAGAGCAGAGGGGAAAAAAGTGCCAAGGCTTGAGCAGAAGAAAAAAAATCTCAGCGACAGCCGGATGGCTAGTAAGAGCAGTAGTGGCTTACTAGCTGCGATAATTCATGAAAGGTTGGGTTCGTCAGTGTGGGTATCATGCATCATTAACGTGGCAGGCGATGGCGATCTATCCCGGTTTGCTGCAGCCGCTACATTCCTGGAACAATCAGGATCGTTATATATTTGTGGGAGATCGGCCAAAGATCATCTCACTGTGTGGGGTGTGTGTATAGCTTGTCTGCATGTAGTGTACGGTGCGGCTTCCCTGAGTGGTGGCAGTTTTTCGGCAAGTGTGTCCAACTGGATATCCAGTAATGGTGGCTGATAAACAGGAGCCCAACTGTACCGTTGTGTTTGCGTGTACTTGGCCAAGTACATAGATGTTATGTCCTTGCAGTATTTTTTTGGTTTTTATGTTTCCATCTATGGTTGTGGTCGTAGTTCCCCAGATTCAGAATAAACGGGTTCTGCGAATGTCTGTATAGTCTTGTGGTGAGTTTGTGGATTACCTCCGAGAGAGTCTCAAGTCGGCATTCCTGGTGAAGATCCGCGATGCGTGTGTATCGTGGAGCATTGCTTATGATTTTGAGTACTTTGTTTTGTAGGACCTGCAGACGGCGCAGACGTGTGAGCGCAGCTTATCTCCAGACAGGGGCTGAGTACGTCATCAGGGGTCGAATAAGTATCATGTACATGGACCTCTACACCCGTCTGTTCAGTGTGCTACGCCTGTTGAGCATAGGGTAGAGCTGTTTGAGCCTCACGCTTCCTCTGTTGGTCATGTGTTGTATGTGGTCCCCCCCCCCCCCCCCCCCCCCCCCCTCTCAGAGTAATTTTCGGTCCAGCCACACACCAAGGTATTTGACTTTCTCACGGAAACGTATTGGGCGTCGACACTGCTGCCACCCTCCAGGTGTTTGGACGCTGCTCGTGAGACATCGTGAGGCTGCTGCAACGCTATTGAAGGTGATCTGACTCCTTCGGAGTTTAATGCGACACCAGTTTTTACTCTTGAGTACGGGGTGAAACCACTAGGGATCGTCCAGTACCGTTAGGCAAAATTTTGACATGATGAGGAACAGCATTTTTGTTCGGTACCTTAAAAAGATGCCTGTCAAAAACCTTGGCACTAATTCAGCCTCGCGGCTCTTCTAGCAAATCCCACCTAGGGGGTGTCTAAGCGTTTGCTAGCGTTTCGAAAAAGTGATCCGTTAATTTCGTTGCTCAGCAAAGTTACGTCCTTTATGTAGCGTTTTTCACAATAACGCTTGTGTCACCTGCATTTTTGAGTCGCCTCTCATGCTTAGGTGGCAGATACAGACACAGACCAAGAAAAGAAACTGATCTGGAAGTCGGTCCCGGACCTGTCCACTTTTGATCACTCCAGTTAGATTCAAACCTTTTCCCTGTTTATTAACAAGTAACGGTGGAGGATAATTTTCTTCTTCTTACCAGAATGAGATTTTCACTCTGCAGCGGAGTGTGCGCTGATATGAAACTTCCTGGCAGATTAAAACTGTGTACGGGACTGAGACTCGTACTCGGGACATTTGCCTTTCGCGGGAAAGTGCTCTACCAACTTTTTTTTTGTTATTCATTTTGTTCTATATTGTTCGTTGACTTTGTTCGTGGAGGGCGTCGGATGACACTCGTTCAGGTTGTTCGTTGATCCGTTCACTCAGTTTTTTTATCACAGAGGGTAGCTAAACCCTCTGACCGAACACGCTGAGCTACCGTGCCGGCGCCAACTGAGCTATCCAAGCACGACTCACGCACCGTCCTCACAGCTTTACTTCTGCCAGTACCTCACCTCCTACATTCATACCTTCCAAACTTTACAGAAGCTCTCCTGCGAACCTTGCAGAACTAGCACTCCTGAAAGAAAGGATACTGGGGAGACATGGCTTAGCCACAGCCTGGGGGATGTTTCCAGAGTCTCGGTCCTGCACTCAGTCTTAATCCTCCAGGAAGTTTCATATCAGCGCACACTCCGCTGCAGAGTGAAAATCTCATTCTGGAAACATCCCCTCGGCTTTGGCTAAGCCATGTCTCCGCAATATCCTTTCTTTCAGGAGTGCTAGTTTTGCAAGGTTCGCAGGAGAGCCTCTGTAAAGTTTGGAAGGTAGGAGACGAGGTACTGGCAGAAGTAAAGCTGTGACGACGGGGCGTGAGTCGTGCGTGGGTAGCTCAGTTGGTAGAGCACTTACCCGCGAAAGGCACATGCCCCGAGTTCGAGTCTCGGTCCGCCACACAGTTTTAGTCTGCCAGGAAGTTTCTTCTTCTTACTTTCCAGGTAAGAGAATTCGGTTGAGTCGTGGTATAGTGTAAGTACATTCTTTTCTTGAGGGGTCTGGAGAAAATGCAAGTCAGTGGACTTTTATTCAGGAGGAGTGGATGGTCTTGTACACATTCCGACATTCTACATTAGAAATATTACGCTTGCGCAAGGAAAGTAGAGATGAATAACGATATGGTTCCCCTTAAAAGACTACAAGACAGCAGTTTTTGCGTATACGAGCAAGTGCTCCGAATCTCTGCGGCACGTTGAGCACTTAGCATTCCTCCCTTTAGATTTGCTCCACGACCCCTCTGTTGGCGGCAGCGGGGCTGGTGTTGGACAGCGGCACCTGTCCCTTCACCCCCCCCCCCCCCCCACGCTCCCTTGTCGCGGTGGCAGGCGCCCAGACAGCTGCTAATGAGGTAGGGGCAGAACTCCCCCCTGACCACCGCTCTCGGCTAATCGTGCCGCCCATTATTCGGGCTACTAATTCAATTCTCGGCCCTCTCTCGCCTCATTTAGCTTTGCCTGTGGTCGCCTCTGTCCGACGCTCTGCACAATGCGTGCGGCTCACACTCCTCTTTCACCACCTTGCTTGTTAGAATGCAGAAATCGCGTGACAATAATAAATCAGAGGCTGTCTAATCAAACGTCACATAATGAAAGGATATAATTACTTATACATATTATATTTATTAAAGAAAAGCATAGTAATGGACGAATGAATCTAGATCACGTTTTACTAACTCTTACGACCCATTACGGCCGAATTAAGCACTGAGCAAGCAGTAATTATAACGAAATAGGGGAGACAGCGCCGCAGACATGATACGTGAATTGGGGTGGAAATCATTAAAACAAAGGCGTTTTTCGTTCCGGCAGGATCTTCTCATGAAATTTTTATCACCAGTTTCCTCCTCCCATTGTGAAAACATTCTGTTGGCACCCACCTACATACGGAGAAATGATCATCACGATAAAACAAGAGAAATCAGGGCTCGCACAGAAAAATTGAAGTGCTCGTTTTTTTCCGGCGCGCCGTTCGAGAGTGGAACGGTAGGGAGACAGCTTCAAGGTAGTTCACTGAACTCTCTGCCAGGCACTTTATTGTGAATAGCAGAGTAATCACGTAGATGTAGATCTAGAAAAGAAACCAGGAATCAAGGAACTGTTGGTACTTTGTGGTAAGTTCCAATGGAACCAAACTGCTGAGGTCACCGGTCCCTAGGCTTACACACTACTTCATCTAGCTTAAACTAACTTACGCTAAGGACAACGCACACACCCATACCCGAGGGAGCACTCGAACCTCTGACGGGGAGAGCCGCCCGAACCGTGGCAAGGCGCCTAAGACCGTGCTACTACACCGCACGGCTGGATTCATGGAAAGGGACATAACGTTCAGGTAGAGTAAATAAAAGCGTTAATGTTTACCAGTGATGTAATTCTTCTGGAGACGGCAAAGGATTTGGAACAGCAGGTAAAAATCGCTGACTGGCAGAGGAAGAATAGCGTTCTTCAGCTTGGAATTTTAGTGTTAGCATAAGGCGTGGATTATAAATAGTTCACACAAGCTAGTGCTAGCATGGGGCGTGGATGATAAACAGTGTAGACAGCAAGAGAGTAGAAGCTTTTGAAATCCTGTGCTACAGAAGAGGACTGAATATTAGATGGGTAGCTTAAATAATTAATGAAGAGGTGCTGAATCAATGCAAAAAAAAAAAAAAAAAAAAAAAAAATAGCACAACGTGATTTAATGGGAGTCGGGTGATGGAACGAGTTCTGAGGTGTCAAAGATCGTTAAGTTCATGACAGAAGGAAGTACGGCGGGTAAAAATTGTAAAAGAAGACCAAGACATGAACACAGCAAGCAGGTTCAAATGGATGTAGGTTGTAGTAGTTAGCCATCCAGAGATGAAGAGGTGTGGACAATATAGAGCAGGGAGCTACGTCAAACTACTCTTCAGATTGAAGACCACAAAACAACAAGCTGTACAACTAAAATAGGGAGCTGTTGCTATCACCGGCGACAGTTGGTGTGGTACATTGTAAAAAAAAGCCCCCAAGTTGACGCCTTTCGTACCAATAATCGGATATTTCGCCATATAATTGCTTCTGAGAAATGAGATGTTCTCAACAACTGATCTTTGTAATGTTTGCGAACTATAGAAATTGTATGTTTACCATATGAAATGTTCAGTGGGGACCGAGCGGTTCTAGGCGTTACAGTCTGGAACCGCGCGACCGCTACGGTCGCAGCTTCGAATCTTGCCTCGGGCATGGATGTGTGTGGTGTCCTTAGGTTATTTAGGTTTAAGTAGTTCTAAGTTGTAGGGGACTGATGACCTCAGAAGTTAAGTCCCATAGTGCTCAGAGCCATTTGAACGTTGGTTTTTTTTTTTTTTTTTTTTTTTTTTGTTCAATGGGAAATGCTTGGAGAGAATATATATCTTGATCTATTAGTCTGAAAACTCCCAATCGATTGTACTGCTTATAATTCTGTCAGGATTCACGACAGTTACAATTGGGTTATGCGGGTAAATGGAATTGTTTTATTGAATCGCCTACGCGTTTAAAATTATTTTTCGCATTTAAGCTGTCTCATCACGTTTAATAAGATCATTTGAAATTCAAATCCACACGGAACGATTCACATAAAAAATCTCAGATTAAACTTCATATTGCGTATAAACCATATTGAACCGCACCTGGATCTTATTCTCCGGTATATCAGTCTCACTAAATGTGACTTTTAGGCTGTTTCTCTCGTGTATCTATGTTTGGCGAGTTCCACTGCACCTCAGAAGCACAACACGATCGCAGTTAATGTACAAGTATGCAAAAAAAGAACTTCTTAGACTACACTTCGACAGTAAGGAGAGTACCTTCAACGATAGGATTAAAAGAGATGTAATTCCCAAATCGTCGTTACGTTATTCAGTGTCAGCAGTGACGAGTAAATTTAGAATTTAGTAAATGAGGTTTTAAGACAATAGGTAACACCAGAAATGCTGTTTCTCAAATATGTAAAAGGTTGCAGGAGGGACGATGAGATAGAAACACTAGGCGCGACAGAGTCCACGTCATATTTTTATTTAATTTCTAGTTATTGACAAAAGGCATTCAGAGCAAATACCGCGACCGCTGTGTAGGAAATACTGGCTAGGCCTCAGACGGCAGTGCAAGCGGAACAACTTGCTAACAACCTTTCCTGTTCTACTAGAACTTCTTACAAACATAATTCGCCGTGCCTTGCCGCCTGTACAGCTCACACAAAATAACGTGGTACCGGCCCAGATATGCTTCCTCGGCGTGAGCACTGAGTAATTGCATGCCGTTGTTTCTCCAATCAACCTACACTTCGAACGTTCTCGTTGCTGTCTCTCCACTAGACAGCTTGGCGCCACAGCCATCACACAGCTTAACTGCAGGGGAAGTTCTCCGTAATCAGGCTTATGTGTTTACACGCAGGGCCACGAAATTTTTGTGGCAGGAGGCAAACGAGAAATCAGAAATCTCATTAAAGATTGTTGTTGAGAAGATTGCAGTAACCGGTAGCTGTTCCTATCACTTAATAAATAAAATAAAGAAAGAGGAAAGAGTTAGCTACAAGTACTGCGTAAGACTTCACTGCTTCCGACAGATGTGGAAGAAGAAGAAGAAAATCTCTCTCATTTCACTTACACAAAACACACACACACACACACACACACACACACACACACAAAAACCCCTCCTCCGTATCCCGCAACCCTCATAAATACCTACATAACATTATCATTAACTGAAGCCAACTACATACGATGTTCTGGTGTTTAGTCCAATAAACAATAATCAAAGATTATTAACCAAAACTAAACAGGTAAAGCGTAATTTTGTAGGTGAAAAATCATCCTGAGTTCTAGCAAACACGTGTCAATTTTGAAATAACGAATACGTGTTACTATCGTTATAGTGAATATCATATAAACCGGTATACATAAATTCTTTGAACATTAACTCTTTAGTCAGGCTTTTTGGCGTGTTTACGTGCTGGAAAGCACATGAGAGTTGCTGCCTGTGACAAAGTTTGTGTTGTGCTATAGGCTACACCTACTGGAAAAAAATTAATTATGTTTTCCTTAGTAATATGTGCAACAGGAATAAACCCATGGATTCCAATAACTGTAATTAATGCCAGATTCATTGCTACTTCTTCTGTTTTTCTATCTTGCCAGAGCTCCCAAATTCATTAAAATTGTGTACTGTCTGATGAGTTGCTAGGCGATTCGAAACAGATCATGATAAATAGAAACTGAAGCACCACGAAAGGTGACTGGTCACATTTATTTCTAGAAAACTTGAAGAAATTTTTATGTATTGGTAATAGTGCCGAACAGGTTATCGGAGGACTGACACATAATTCGCAAGAGACAAATGTCCTTTTTTTTTGCGATGTCAACGTTGTAGTAAGCGACAATGTCCAGCGAAATACATTTTTACTCCTTTTTTGTGGCACGAGGTTTGCTTCCGGAAGTGCACATTCGATCTTGATGTCTTTGGCTGGTCCTTTATTTATGTGTATATTTCTATTTGGCGAGAAACTATTGACTCTGAATGTTTGTTTTTCTCGAGTTATCGGTGGTACTGACATAACGTTTAATGCGACAGTTTGCAGAGTCGCAAACTATAGCTTACAAGTCATATACGTTTCTGCATGGCTTTCAGCTGTCGAACTGCACCTACGATATCTCCCGCACTGCTCTAGTTTACACTGGTGTCCCAACCACTACTGTTTTCCCTGTCCCTTACCCTGCTGTCTGCACAGCTACGGGCCGAATCAGTTTGTGCGCATTCTACTTTTATTCCTTCCCTCGCTTAAAGAAAAAATCACATTTAACCAATTTTTTCACTATTCCGCTGAATTTAAAATGGTCTTCCTGTCAGCATAGTCCTCAATTTGTTGTGCTATCTTTCTAGAACATGTGATGCGGAAACGGAGATGTGATCAACGTTTCACTGACTGATTTCTCCTTGTGTTGCAGTACATTGGGACCATGGATGTACCGCGGCCCAAGAGCCGAGTGGAGATCGTCGCCGCCATGCGCATGATACGGGTGAGTGATGCTTTTTGCTGATACGATGCGCTAACTGTAGCCTTAATGCACGGCAGGCAGAGAAGCTCCATCCGCCAAGGTCAGTCAGCTCTCGCAGTTGGCACAGGAAAGCTTTCCCTCATAACTCTGTAAGAAAAAGAAGTAAGTTTAGAGGGTGATTCTTACTAACGTTTCAAAACACACGAAATAATGTAGATGCCGATTAGATAACTAATTTAATGCACTACTGGCCATTAAAATTGCTACACCAAGAAGAAATGCAGTTGTTAAACGGGTATTCATTGGACAAATATATTATAGTAGAACTGACATGTGATTACATTTTCACACAATTTGGATGCGTAGATCCTGAGAAATCAGTACCCTGAACAACCACCTCTGGCTGGAATAAAGGCCTTGATACGCCTGGGCATTGAGTCAAACAGAGCTTGGGTGTCGTGTACAGGTACAGCTGCCCATGCAACTTCAACACGATACCACAGTTCATCAAGAGTAGTGACTGGCGTATTGTGACGAGCCAGTTGCTCGGCCACCATTGACCAGACGTTTTCAGATGGTGAGAGATCTGGAGAAAGTGGTGGCCAGGGAAGCAGTCGAACATTTTCTGTATCCAGAAAGGCCCATACAGGACCTGCAACGTGCGGTCGTGCATTATCCTGCTGAAATGTAGGGTTTAGCAGTGATCGAATGAAGGATAGAGTCACGGGTCGTAATACATATGAAAAGTAACGTCCACTGCTCAAAGTGCCGTCAATGCGAACAAGAGGTGTAACCAATGGCACGCCATACCATCACGCCGGGTGATAGCCAGTATGGCGATGACGAATACACGCTTCCAATATGCGCTCATCGCGATGTTGCCAATCACGGTTGCGACCATTGATGCTGTGAAGAGAACCTGGATTCATCCGAAAAAATAACGTTTTGCCATTCGTGCACCGAGATTCGTCATTGAGTACAGCATCGCAGACGATCCTCTGTGATGCAGCGTCAAGGGTAACCGCAGCCATGGTCTCAGAAGTGATAGTCCATGCTGCTGCAAACGTCGTCGAACTGTTCCTGCAGATGGTTGTTGTCTTGCAAACGTCCCCATCTGTTGACTCAGGGATCCAGATGTGGATGCACGATCCGTTACAGCCATGAGGATAAGATGCCTGCCATCTCGACTGCTAGTGATACGAGGCCGTTGGGATCCAGCACGGCGTTCCGTTCAAAATGGCTCTGAGCACTATGGGACTCAACATCTATGGTCATCAGTCCCTTAAACCTAACTAACCTAAGGACATCACACAACACCCAGTCATCACGAGGCAGAGAAAGTCCCTGACCCCGCCGGGAATCGAACCCGGGAACCCGGACGCGGGAAGCGAGAACGCTACCGCACGACCACAAGCCTCGGACGACGTTCCGTTTTACCCTCCTGAACCCACCGATTCCGTATTCTGCTGACAGTCACTGGATCTCGACCAACGCGAACAGCAATGTCGCGATACGATAAACCGCAATCGCGAGAGGCTACAATTCGATCTTTATGAAAGTCGGAAACGTGATGGTACGCATTTGTCCTCCTTACACGAGGCATCACAACAGCGTTTCATCAGGCAACGGTGGTCAGCTGCTGTTTGTGATTGAGAAATCGGTTGGAAACTTTTCTCATGTCAGCACGTTGTTGGTGTCGCCACGGGCGCCAACCTTGTGTGAATGCTCTGAAAAGCAAATGATCTGCATATCACAGCATCTTCTTCCTGTCGGTTAAATTTCGCCAAAACTGAGAAGCGATTGTTTGTGATGTCTTCTCAGTTTTGCTTATTGTTAACTTGATACCAGTGTCTGAGTTTAATTTGTACAGCACTGAAGATGATCACTATGTGATTCAAAATCGATTCTGCTATCAATAAAACATCAATATTACGGCCAACGCTGACCTTCCTTTTAATTTAACACACATGATCGTTGTGCACACAGCACTCCATGGAGTCGCCAAACCATAGCACTAACACTTAAAAACACAATGCTGTATTTCTGTCCTGATATTATCACAAATAAAAATTAGTGCTTCAGCATTAATAGTATTTGGAACAAAAACTTTATTCTTGTTATTTTGTCGCAAAACTGACTGTTTTGATACCTTGGCTGTGTACAAAGGACAATTTTATTCGTGCAAAGAAGGAAACAGCAACTATTCACTGTTAATAATGCTGCTTGTTTACAAAACAAAGCCGTTACCCGTTTCGTATTGACAGGTTCATCTTCAAAGAGCTGTCACGTTTAGATAGGGCGATTCAAAATTTCTATTACAGTCTTCTAAGGATTGTAGAGGGAACTTATCTGATGAAGTTTTGATAAGAAACACGTGACCGGAAATGTATAGTTAGGATGTAAGATAAATTTAAAGTCAGATCACTTTGAAATATCCCACCTCCCGGTACGCTGAGGAGAGGGCGCCGTTCCCAATCACATAACACGTCCGTCCGAGAACTTGGACTGTACTTGCAGAAATTTCTTGCCTTCGAAACGAGGAGGACTGGCTGTTGTGCTTCATGAAAGCTTGTTTAAGTATCGTATGGCAATACAAATACAAAGCTTGTAAAACTACTACGCGTTAACACCCCTCCAGCACAAAACTACACAAGTTATAACAGCTATACGTGGATATAAAGGTCTTTCATGTATTTTATAACATCACTCATCGCTATGAGGAAATCTTCGAAAGGACACCTGGAGGCACGTGGGGACATGTCGATACAACATGAGCAACTGTGTGTCGTTCCGCACCACAGTCACACGATGCTGATGAAGATTTGCTCCACTTGTGGAGAGTGTCTGTACATTATCCATGGTGCATTCGGATGCGGTTCAAGGTAGTCAGAATTGCCCGAGGCTGGACGAATCTAAGGTGTTTCTCCTGGATGTAACGCAGATTTAGGCGTTGTAGGGAACAGTTTTGTTGCCAGCAGCGTTTCCATTCATAGACGGTACTCGATTCAGTTTCCGTGAGAGTCCTGACTGTGATGAACTGGTGTTACCTTCGCTCCGCAGAAAATACGTCGTCCATTATTGGAACGTCGTTATTACTAGCACTCTCCTGGTATTCACGCAGAAGCGCTCTCTTCCGTCTGATATCAGGAGGTGGAATGTAGCTCAAGACAGGTAGCCAGTATGTGGGATTCGATCGTACTGACCCACTATCTTTTATACGTGTAGAGTGTTAAGCCAGAGAGGCGCACAGTACTCTGCTGCTGAGTATACCAAACCGAGTGCTGATATCCGCGGAGAGTGGGCTGTCGATCCCCAACGAGAGCCACAGAGCTTTTGGAGAATGTTGTTTCTGGTTTTGAGCTTGGCAGATCTTCGTGTCTAGTGCTTCTTGAAAGGAAGTGTCCTATTTAACGTGATCCCTCGGTATTTTGGATGCATATTACGACACAGTTTGTCTCCTTCAAAACAGACATCGAAGGCTCTTTGTGCCAGTCTATTGGATAGATGAAAACATGAAACTTCTGTTTTATTTGAATTTGGCTGTAGCCTCCATTTACGGAAATAGTGGCTTAAGATGTCTAGATCAGGAATTAGGATTTCTTTTGTATACGTGTATATAAAACAAGAGAGGAGCAAAGATGGATCTCTGTGGTAAGCCATTACTTTTAGATAGCTAGTGTCTTTTTCTGTAGTTACTGTAAATGTTCTTCCAGTTAACATGGTGTCAATTAGTTTTGTGGCCCATTTGCATGGGACAAGTTGCATTAGTTAATAAAACAGTCCATACCTTCAAACCGTATGATACGCTGCAGACCAACGAAAGTAACTGGTGTTTTCTGCTTCATTTGACTTGCTACTTCAATAAATGTTGTTAAAGCTAAGACTTGGTCAGAGCGCCTTCGTCCTGATCGGAATCCAGCTTGCTCAATAAGAAGGTTACGAAAAGTTACTGGACTAATCCAATTGTATAGAATTCTTTCAAGGAACTTATAATTAGCGCTAATTGGTGCTATTGGGCGATAGTTCTTAGGCTGCTCTGATGCCTTGCCGGGCTAGAGTATTGTTATGATTTTAGACAGCTTCACTGTTTGTGGGACTGAAACAGATTTCATAATGTCAGCCATCTTTTTGCGTAGATCCCAATATACAGAAGGGGATCTTCCCAGTGGTTTTAAAGTGTTAAGAGCAGCAGAAATTTCAAATATGGAGAAAGTTCTTGAGAAGTCAGATTGTTCATTAATGTTCTTTTTGAGCGATTCAAGTTGCGTCTCATGTCTCTTGCATGAACTTTATCCCTTAGTGCATTTGTTGTGGACAGCAAATGTGATGCAATCCTACTAGCTGGTATATGAGTTCTTTCATACTTTAACTTTGTTTCCAGTCAACTTGCTTAGTAATGACCATAGTCTTCTGCTTGATGCTTGAAAATTGATTCGACACTCTCTGTGCACCTAATGCGTCTGGCTGTGTTGAGGTTATGAAGTAGGTTACGTGCTGTCTCTCAGTCCCCGCTTCTTAGAAATTCATCGTAATGTTTCACAGCAGTTTCATTCCAACCTTGAATATATTACTTCTGGTAGCCCCTAGGTATTTCCTTCTTTGCTGTTCTTTTCATAGCTCCAACAGGACTCACATAGTTTCTTTGCTTTTGGGGAATTCAGCCAAATTTTTAGGAAAAGCATCCCACTTTACTTTTCTTAAGTTCCATCTAGGTCATGGAAAGCATGAAATGCATAAGTGGGACCATTGTCCCTGATTCAATTAAAATTGGACGGTGTTGACTGTATGGGAAGTCTTATAATATGAACCCCAAACTTTGGAGAGGTAATTTATTTTCATTAGTTGTTACAAATCACAGATCGAGATTGTACTACTGTCCACAAGCTGCCGATACGAATGTTCCTTTATCCTTTCCATCAAACTCCAAATATAAGCTCACCATTTTCATCACTTTCCTCATACTTCAGTTGAGTACGGTGGCTATTAAAATCTCCGAGGAATAAGGCGGTGTATTGTGATAACGGGATGGCCTATGGAGGCCAACAGATACCTGGGAGTTTGTACACATTAATTACTGTTAGTTCTCCTATTTTGACTGTAGCTCTGCGGATATCATTGAGATCAGATACAGAGCACAGATGTGCATTATTGACTGACAGTCGTACGTATGTTGCCGCTCCATAATCTCGATGGTACTTTGGTCCTAGTAATTCAAAGCCAGGAATTTTTTCTATCTCCTTCATGTGATCTTCATTATCCGTATATATTTCCCGAACAACAACAAAAACATCAATGTTATATTTTGATAACATCTTCTGTAAGACTTCGCATTTTGGTTTACTTGTGCCTTCAATGTTCATTTGACATATCTTGATAGCGGATGCAAAGTTTATACACTACTGGCCATTAAAATTGCTACACCACGAAGATGACTTGCTATAGACGCGAAATTTAAGCGACAGGAAAAAGATGCTGTGATATGCAAATGATTAGCTTTTCAGAGGATTCACACAAGGTTGGCGCCAGTGGTGACACCTACAACGTGCTGACATGAGGAAAGCTTCGAACCGATTTCTCATTCACAAAGAGCAGTTGACCGGCACCTGGTGAAATGTCATGTTGGCTCGTGTAAGGAGGAGAAATGGGTACCATCACGTTCCGACTTTGATAAAGGTCGGATTGTAGCCTATCGCGATTAAGGTTTATCGTGTCGCGACATTGCTGCTCGCGTTGGTCGAGAGCCAATGACTGTTAGCAGAATATGGAATCGGTGGGTTCAGGAGGGTAATACGGAAAGTCGAGCTGGATTCCAACGACCTCATATCACTAGCAGTCGAGATGACAGGCATCTTATCCGCATGGCTGTAACGGATCGTGCAGCCACGTCTCGATCCCTGAGTCAACAGATGGGGACGTTTGCAATACAACAACCATCTGCACGAACAGTTCGACGACGTTCGCAGTATTAGCTCGGAGACCATAGCTGCGGTTACCCTTGATGCTGCATTACAGACAGGAGCGCCTGCGATGGTGTACTCAACGACGAACCTGGATGCACGATTGGCGAAACCTCATTTTTTCGGATGAATCCAGGTTCTGTTTACAGCATAATGATGGTCACGTCCTTGTTTGGCGACATAGCGGTGAACGCACATTGGAAGCGTGTATTCATCATCGCCATACTGGCATATCACCCGACGTGGTGGTATGGGGTGCCGTTGGTTACGCGTCTCGGTCACCTCTTGTTCGCATTGACGGCACTTTGAACATTGACGTTACATTTCAGATGTGTTACGACCCGTGGCTCTACCCTTCATTCGATCCCTGCGAAATCCTACATTTCAGGAGGATAACGCACGACCGCATGCTGCAGGTCGTGTACGGGCCTTCCTGAATACAGAAAATGTTCGACTGCAGCCCTGGCCAGCACATTCTCCAGATCTCTCACCAATTGAAAACGTCTGGTCAATGGTGGCCGAGCAACTGGCTCGTCACAATAAGCCAGTCACTACTCTTGATGAGCTGTGGTATGGTGTTGAAGCTGCATGGGCAGCTTACCTGTACATGCCATCCAAGCTATGTTTGACCCAATGCCCAGGCGTATTAAGGCCGTTATTAAGGCCAGAGGTGGTTGTTCTGGGTACTGAGTTCTCAGGAACTATGCACCCAAATTGCGATAAAGTGTAATCACACGTCAGTTCTGGTATAATATATTTGTCGAATGAATACCCGTTTATCATCTGAATTTCTTGTTGGTGTAGCAATTTTAATGGCCAGTAGTGTAGCTGGAGGGTCCTAGGAAGAATCGTGTGAGCCCTTGTCTTGTAACAAATGTATTTTAGCTAGGGAATGCTTGAGACCATCTGTCTGGTCTGCTTCTTGGTTTTAGATATTTGGTTTGAAGTGACAGTCCTTGAGCACCACCCAGGGGACATGTGTGACTTACGAAACGCCACGGGCGCAAATAGTCATTTACCCGCACTACCCTCTCCAGCTTGAAGAGGACGTTCTTCGCCACGTAGAGGAGAGGCCGAGGACGAGTACCCAAAAGATTGCCCATGACATGTGCTCGTACAGCGCGCAGATCAGAACACACTGCCTTCGCTGTGTGTGCACCGCGAAGCGGGAGATTCCAAGGCGATCCGATTCTCAAACTGATTTATATCCAAACGGTACATTTCCGGATATGAGTTCCGTATCAAAACTTCATTTACTATGTAACCTCTATAAGCCCTAGAAGCATGTAACAGGAAATTTCGAATCACCCTGTATTACATTTGTTATTGTTTACATTAGTTGTTTGGAAAGAAGAGCTACAACTAATTTAAAAATCAAACAAATCTAATATAAATGTGAACAATCTGAAGATGAGCCTGTCGGTTGGAAGTGAATAACCGTGCAATTTGTACGAATTGATAATATTATAAATAGTGGGCTATTGTCACTTTTTTTCTTCGCAAGAATCAACTTGTAAAAGCTTTCTTATTGACACCTAAAACCAATCGTTACAACATTATTAATAAAGCACTTATTTTCTAATTTGTACCATTACTTTTGTAGTGATGCCTCGAGCAGCAAAATTCTGTATTATCAATAAACTTCCTCAGTTTTTTTGGATACATATCACTTACGTACGATCAAGGATACATCGACTTTTCTTTCTCTTGAGAAATGTCAGATTTGCCACGTACAACTTTTCCCATTTCCACTCTTCAATTGACGACTTTTGACTGTCACCGTTATGCATTTACCTTGTACTTGAAAACCACCTTGTCTTTGTGAACGGAAGAGACAGCGAAGATAATAGTAAGTAGTACCCTGTGAGGAATAATTAGGGCTTTTATCATGGGTGAGCGATTGTTTTCTTGATAGCAAAGTAGTTTCAACACAGATAGTCCTAAGAGCAAACCTCGGTGTTGCGTGTAAAACTGTTTTAGGACCATAAACAGTATACACTTCTCCATATTAATTTATACTCACTGTTTGACTGGGTAGTCTTACAAAGCTTATGTGATGATTTATGCAGGGGAAACCTTAAACGGAATTTTTGACTATCTGACAGTCTTCGGTTAAACGCGGTCAGGGGAAACCTGCTACGGACACGTTCACACCTGTTCCCAAGGGTAAATGAACGTCCCCTTGGCTACAGCTTCCCAGTGAAACAGGTGTATATTGTGCAGCGACATAGTAAAGCTGGAAGTAAGCTTATCTACCTGCTCCGGAACGATTGTCTAGGAAACGCTGGCACAGCGAAGTAAAACCGTCCGTAATAACATTTGCTACGAAGCGTATGCGGTACCTCGCGTAGTTATGGAATCATAACGGCTCCGGGAAGTCCGGGCTGTTATTTTGTGAACGCCAAAAGGATGTGAATTCTGAGCTACAAAGTGTTGCTCTGCTTTTGTAAGGTAATATTTGTGGCTTCTGGTCGACGGATATATCGGAAATTCACCTGGGAAACTCTAGAGAGGCAGTGTGAGGTGGCTCTGGAGCTGGGTGATCGGTGACAGTTCGGATTTATTTATTTTGGTGAGACAACCAATCAAAAGATAGACCCGGAAAACGAGTGGACAAGCATGAGGCGGTGGGTTGGAGGCGAATGGGTGGAGGGGGAACGCTGGCACTCGGAGTTTGTCTGTTGCGAGCGGGTAACGATTGCGACTGGAGAGTAACCAGCATGAAGAGAGAAGTTGGGAATTCTACCTGCAGCTGAGGAAAGCCGAGAGACGTAGTGTGATGGTGATTGGGATTTAGAAAATTTTCTTTGTCTCACGTGGTGAACTTTTTATAGTGATTCTGGCGACAGAGTTTTTAGCTAAAGGTCTTGGTTGGGGGGGGGGGGGGGGGAGCATTGTTGGAGACAGCCAAATTTCGGTACGTATATTTACGTGTCTAAGTAATTGTCATAATTCGTGTGATAAACTATGGCATGTATTGACTCTCGAATGTCCTTGTCTATGACGAAAATTACCTACATGTTTGTATTTTATGCAAACATCTAAATCGTTGGCAGTGAAGATGCAATTTACAATAGTTTCTGATGGAACAGAGCCTGTCTTTGTATAGATTTGTTTATTGTCTTTTGGCAAATAATTTCAGTTGTAACAAGGATTGATAGTATAGCTTACATTTAAAACAAACGTTTGATTTCACATGTTCACAGCATCTTTCGGACGCAGTTGTTTATGATTCAGTCCAAATATACATGTACATCAACATTGTACCTTTCAAATACCGGGTGATCAAAAAGTCAGTATAAATTTGAAAACTTAATAAACCACGGAATAAAGTAGATATAGAGGTAAAAATTGACACACATGTTTGGAATGACATGGGGTTTTATTAGAACAAAAAAAAGTTCACAAAATGTCCGACAGATGGCGCTGGACTGAAAAACTTCAGTGCTGCGCATGACAATCGTTTATAAAAGGAACTGTAATGAGAGAGAGAATCAGATGCGCCAGCACTCGCAGCATCTTGACGTTACCTGAAAAGGTGCTTTTAGTGAAGCTGTATTATCAGAATGGGGAATGTGCTAGTTCAGCGCTACGATCCTATCGCTATAGGAAGGGGATTCGAACGGGTAAAGGTCCGTTGACAAATGCAGTTTCGGCGGGAATGATTTCGAAGTTCGAGCCACGGTTTGTTTAGACGATGGACCCCGTAGTGGCCGATCGAGCACAAGGCATAAGGCCGCTGAGACAGTTCAGGAAGAAATAGAGACTGTAGCGGGTTCGTCTACGCACGTGGAAGTCAGCGCTCATGCAGTGCACGTCGCACCGGCATTCCATACACTACTGTTTGGTTGGCACTTAGGCATACCCTCCGATGCTATCCGCACAAAATCCAACGGCATCATGAACTGTTACCTGGCGATTTAGTGAAGCGGAGGGCATTTGCGGTGTGGGCGGAAGATGACGATTGGTTGAGTAAAGTGTTGTGGACCGAAGAAGCTTATTTCACGCCCCGAGGGTGTGTCAACCCTCACAGCTGCAGAATATGGGCTACCGAAAATCCTGGAACTGTCGTAGAAGCTCCAGTGCACGACGAGAAAGTCACGGTATGGGTTGGATTTACCACATCTACCGTTATCGGGCCCTTTTTCTTCGAGGAAATGTGTGATTCTGGTTTTGTAACTGCTACTGTGACAGGTACGCCGATATGATACAGAATTGCATCATCCCCAGCCTGACTGATAAACACCTGCTGGAACGTACGATATTCATGCAGGATGGCGCTCCATCCCATCTTGCTAGATTCGTGAAAGATCTCCTGCGTGCGTCGTTTGGTGATGATAGTGTGCTCAGCCGCCACTTTCGTCATGTTTGACCTCAGTCCAAGGCGATTATTGGCTGTCGGGTTACCTGAAGTCGTAAGTGTATCGTGATCGACCGACATCTCTAGGGATGCTGAAAGACAACATCCGACGCCAATGCCTCACCATAACTCCGGACATGCTTTACAGTGCTGTTCACAACATTATTCCTCCACTACAGCTTTTGTTGAGGAATGATGGTGGACATATTGGGCATTTCCTGTAAAGAACACCATCTTTGCTTTGTCTTACTTTCTTATGCTAATTATTGCTATTCTGATCAGATGAAGCGCCATCTGTCGGACATTTTTTGAACTTTGGCATTTTTTTTGTTTCTAATAACACCCCATGTCATTCCAAGCATGTGTGTCAATGATTCATTCAGTTTTCAAGTTTATTCTGACTTTTTGATCACCCGGTACATAAAATACTAACATTCACGAAAAGATAAAAAATACACAGAACTGCATTTTAACTATTATGCAGTTCTGTATAGACACTGACGGAAAAAAATCGGACCACCAAAAAATAATTAAAGTAGAGTAACGAAATTTTGGGAATACATTCGTATAGGGAACGTATTTAAGTGACTACCGTTGCAATATAACAACTTGACGTTACATCGAAATAAGCCATTGCAAATGTGACATGCTGTTACATTAATAACTGATATAGCCGCCAGAATGTTGAATGCAAGCCTGCAAACGTGCATGTAATGGTTTGCACAGGTGCCAGAACAGTTTGTCGGATGACTGCACTTCGTCGGTCAATACAGGTACGGTTATTCTGTTTGTGGATGACGCTGGAGTTAGCCGGCAGTTGTGGCCGAGTGGTTCTAGGAACTACAGTGCAGAACCACGCTGACACTACGGTCGCAGGTTGGCATGCTGTATCGGGCTTGGATGAGTGTGATGTCCTTAGATTAGTTAGGTTTAAGTAGTTCTAAGTCTAGGGAACTGATGGCCTCAGAAGTTAAGTCCCATAGTGCTCAGAGCCAGTTTTGAACGCTGGAGTTGTCGCCCGATAATGTCCCATATGTGATCGATTGGGGACATTCTGGTGATCTATCAGGCCAAGACAACATGTCGACAGTCTGTAGAGCATGCTGGGTTACAACAACGGTATGTGGGCGAGCGTTAACGTGTTGGAAAACACTCCCATGCACACTGCTCATGAATGGCAGCAAGACAGGTAGAATCACCAGATTGACGTACAGTTTTGCATTCAGAGTGCATGTGATGATCACGAGAGTGCTCCAGCTGTCATATGAAATCACACCCCAGACCATAATGTGGACGTTTAGTGTGAGCACGCAGACAGGTTGGTTGAAGGCCATTAACTGACCTCCTTCTACGCAACACGTAATCATCACTGGCACCAAGGCACACCAAAAACCACAACAAAACTGCACACACTCAATGAGCCTTGGCTTTACACCACAAGTCGTCAGTGATTTGGGGTTAGTGAAACGCACGCTGTAGAGCGTCTGGCCCTGAGCTGTCCTTGAAGTAACGAACTGTAACAGTTCGTTGTGTCACTGTGGTGCCAACTGCTGCTGATATTGCTGCTACGGATGCAGTACGATGCGCCAGAGTCACGCGCCGAAGGTGATGGTTTTCCCTCTTAGCAGTGGCATGTAACGATCCGGAGCGCGGTCTTCTTGTGACTGCAATATCTCAACCAGCTTCTTGTAGGCATGTTACACCACATCACCCAGTCAGTGAGGTGTTGATAGTGCTGTCTTTGTCGCATTAAAGGTACTGTTGGCTAACGCTCGCGGCCGTTATAGTGTGTATTTAAAGCACACATGATTTGCATCCTCATAGTGGCGCTACTAGGGCCATTCCTAAGCAATTGGTGCGAAATTCTGAATATCCATCATCTTTCTGGTGTAGAAACACGCCTACCAACTTTCGTTTACGTCGCAGAACTCCTTCTTGGTGTTGCGAGCTGTTTTGTCGCCATTGTATTTATTCATAAATCAGGTGTTGCCATCTCATGACCTGTAGTGAGCTGCGATTTTAATGATGACGATAAGAGACATTTCTAGTATCTGACGTCCCGAGTTTCCCAGCCCGGGTATGGAGGAATGGTAAGAGAACTGAGGCTTCATATCATGGTTCCTCCCGCAGCCGCTAACGTGTTACGTGATCCTTCCACTGAAGCGAGAGTGCCTACAAACAACGCGGCCCGACAGTTGGCAGGTACTTCACGCTATTCTGTGAAGCATTCGATACGCGCTATTAATAGTAGAGTCGTTGACCGCGTCTATGTTAAGTTTTCGATTCGGATTGCGCCCTGGAATGTTTGTGCACATTTACGACAATTTTCGCTACACTGTGAGCTTTGAATCTGGCTAGCCGTTCACATTGTGAACTTTGCTGCCATCGTCCAGATGCACTTTGAATTAAAGATGAACACCGTAAGGAACCAGATGATGAGTGAATGTTATAAATGCATGGTACGATGCCCATGTGACCAATAAAAACATGTAATGTGATTGGTTACAACTATAAACATGTAGCTACAGCATTCTTATTTTAGACATACGAGCATATCTAGGATGTTCCGTGCGTTTGATCACCTATTAAGGTGTCCCATAATTCATAATTAAGTTTGTGAGAGAAACATCATGATCGAGTTAACTATCGCGTTAATACTGATGTTGGTTACGTAGATACTGTGCAAAAACTGCTCTCTACGACGACCACTGTTTTTATTTGCATAAATTGCGTTGATGGAGTTAGTTCTGACACATACATCCAAAAATATCTGGTGTATGATGAATCATTCCCGCTGCACCCATAACTCGGGCCGCCAAGTCTGTCTCCTATCTCGTAAACCACTCTACTCATGTAGCCTCCTATAAAAAGACTGAAGGAGTCAAATGCGTCGACCTCGGAAGTCAAACACTAGAACGACCTTGACCTGTCGACGTTTCCCGCAATACTGTCGCAAGATTTTCTCACACGAAAACCACAAAATGTGGTGACACCCAGTCTTGAATCCTCGACTCTTCACGAGTGCTCAACGGAACACTCTCTATAGGAAAATTATCTGTTTCAGATCGTGGGGAGGGGAAGAAGGATGTACGGTTCAATGAAATCACTACCGATGATACGTATAGAGACTTCGATGTCAAAGCTGTTACTAGGATTCACATAAATGTTTACATGAGAGTTTATTTGAACCCGAATGTAGGCTGCCGTGTGCGACGACTTCGTAAGACCTATCAGTATTAGCACGAAAGGGAAACCGAAAAAGACACACATTTGTGTAATACGTGAATGGACCTGTTCCGGACATATATTGCTATGTACCACATCGCTTATTCCGTCGCTGTTGCGCACCTAGATTACAATAAGTATTGCGAAACACCCTACATACGATCAGTGGCGGCTGCTGGAAGAGCACAAGAGCATGTAAACACCTTAACTTTCGACACCTTGCAGTCTCGTCGGTTATTTTTCTTTGAATGCTGTTAAACTTGACATAGATGATGCAATCTGAAAGATACGGCACTTAAATCTACCCCGCTACTGCTCCTGTAGATTCCTTGAAACTTAGCATCAGGGTCGCGAGCACACGTTCAGTTGTGTACTTTTTAAGAAGATTTTGCGCAAGCGCAACTCGCCTGACGTAATTACCTTACGGGCCAAATACATGTGGATTTCATAAACAAGGTGCACGGTTGACGATGCGCACAGCTTGAAGTTTACGAGTGTCACACGGTGGTAGCACACTGTAGCATACTTTTATCCCCGTTCACTCGGCATAAATCCTGCTAGACGGTAGCACACTCCTCAGATATGCTAATTCACTCACTACACACTACAGTGACATTAGATTGGACATCAGCGTATGTTAAAGTTGTACTGACAGTAAACCTATTTTGAGAGTTTCTAAGTTATAGTGTATTAAGTTACGAATTTTATCGTATAGAAATCGAATAGAGGCGCTGAGAATCATAAGAGCCTAAAGCACATCGACTGTGAGATTGTAGCATTTATTCATTCTTCTGTAAGTTGTTGATCTTATGGTGCTGTGGGCCCACATTTCATATACGAAAATTCACGAAAAGCTGTATCACTGGTTTCTCTGATAAACACTTAAATTTAGGATCGACAGCGGTGTGCTTTAGGCCCTTGTGGATCTGTGCGCCTCATTTGTATTCTCGTCAAGTGACAATATTGGAATACATTACTGCTAGCGCTGTGAGGAGTGGTTGGGAGTCGTGCTTGTGTAGCTCAGTCGGTTGAGCACCTGCCTGCGAAAGGGAAAGGTCCCGAGTTCGAGTCTCGGACCGGCACACAGCTTTCATCGGCCATGAAGTTTCATATCAGCGTACACTGCACTCCAGAGTGAAAATATCCTTCTGGGAACAGAAAAGTAAATCACCAGGAAAAGCTAGCCGCAAAGGAACTAGGGCCTCCGACAACAGATTGTTTGATTGGGAGAAAGACGAAATCAAATAATCGTTACTACAAGGTAACATTTAACGAGAAAGTGTGCAGTTAGCACTAGTTGTTTTGTGGATACAGCGTAAGAATATCTCTTTTTCAGCCCGGAAGGGCCGGCCGCGGTGGTCTAGCGGTTCTAGGCGCTCAGTCCGGAACCGCATGACTGCTACGGTCGCAGGTTCGACTCCTGCCTCGGGCATGGATGTGTGTGATATCCTTAGGTTAGTTAGGTTTAAGTAGTTCTACTTTCTAGGGTACTGATGACCACAAATGTTAAGTCCCATAGTGCTCAGAGCCATTTGAACCATCAGACCGGAAGAGAATTCGCAAACTAATACATCTGTTGGAGAGCTTGTATATTTGCCCGAAAAAAATGGAAAAGCGCGAGTACCCCCATTCACACAAAAAAACGAAATGGAGAGCTGCGAACGCTTACACGTTATTGCTCTAATTGTACTTAATTATATACAAAACAACAAAATTCCACAAACACAATTCTTTCTGTTATCAGATAGTTGTACATCTTACTTCTATTATTATTGCTGTTGGTATTGTTGTTGGCAGTGGCTGTAGTTGTGGAAACCCGTTGATAAGCGTAATGCAGCAAACGCTATTAGTTTCACACTATCAACTTTACCTGAATCTAAATATTTGTGAACACCTAGAATGTATACTCACGAGCCGCTGCTGCATACGATGCTCTGTATCCTAGCGTAGGTGAATCATAGATACTGTAGAAGCAAACACAGTTTTTACGCCATTAATGGGCATCGTAAATACTGTGTGAATGTAACTCCTAACAGAATCAACGATTTACGTTCTGGTGTAACACTTTGCGTTTAATCATCGCTTATGAATCTAGTGTTTCGAGGCTTTTTTTTTGGGGGGGGGGGGGGGTGGAGGGTGGAGCGTGTCTACTGTTTATGGACGCATACTTAGTTACGCTAATTGAAAAGAAATAGTTTTGTCGTTTCTTGGATATAATTTTCCGTTCATGTTCTTAGGTTATACTCCAGTTTACAACGTGTTAACAAACCACACTTGCGTACGATACATGTAATGCCTGAGATTCAAACTCCACGTGAGTACGAAGAGCGTAATTGCAAATGCAGAGAAAGTATTTTAATTGGAAGCAACTGGTGGGACATAGCCCAACAAGTTTACTATTACTTATAACTTACATTTGTGCCGACACATGCACCAATTATTTGTAAGTATGGGTTTGTTAGCTCTTTCTAGAGTTCATTGTTCATTGTTGGTGTCTCCCCATTACAATTTCCTGCCCATTTGTTTTGTGCGTTTCTAGGTGCTTCGTAATGGGTAACGCCGGAATTGCATTTTTGCAGCTATAAGCGAACTATGATGTCCTTCCGATAATTCATAAAAGCTATGGACCCATTCACAATAAGTTAATGGACTTTTGTTTCAGGTCTCGCAATCAAAAGCTTTCTCCAAATCTACGAATGAAATGTATGTAACCTCGTTCTTCCTCTGAATCTGCTAGGGTTAACTGCCGCTCAACAATTACCATTATTCATGTCAGCTTTAATACTTACAAGTATTGACGTCAATGAAGTGTCTCTCTCTTCCTTTCCTAGCGTTTATCATGTCGTTCAGGTCCCACGGTTCTCGTGGTATTCGGGAATTTATTTATTTTAACGTTGTGTTCGGATGGCCTTCCTGTCGCCACATGCAACGCATGCAAGGAATTCGTGTGTGCCATCTGTTTCTGGATACTGTTAGTTTTTGTTCTTTGTGTTAGAGCATTTTAATTCTTCAAAAAAAAAATGGTTCAGATAGCTCTGAGCACTATGGGACTTAACTGCTGAGGTCATCATTCCCCTATAACTTAAACCTACTTAAACCTAACTAACATCACACACATCCATGCCCGAAGCAGGATTCGAACCTGCGACCGCAGCGGTAGCGCGGTTCCATACTGTAGCGCTTAGAACCGCTCAGCCACCCTGGCCGGCTTTTTATTCTTGTTTTTCGTATTTCCTAAAGCAGTTAGGATCCAGTCCAGTATTTAACTAAACGAGAGTGGGAGACCGCCTAAGAATCACAGTGAGAGAATGGCCAGGGTAACTGGTCAATTCGCCGCATGGAACTGGTATCGGGTCTGCAGCATGGTCCCCCCCCCCCCCCCCTTACTCCTACCTTACCCCCCCTCACACACACACACACACACACACACACACACACACACACACACACACACACACACCCGGCTCTTCTACCGTCTCGCAAGCTCGTGTGATGCGCGTTAGGATATATGAGAAGGTCCTGACGCCAATGAAGTAGTATACAATAATTCAAGATTCCTGACACCAGCACCTCAAAGCGTTGCTGAACTCCAAGCCCCAGTGGAGAAACCTCCAGACAGAAAAGAATCCTGACGCGTCTGCTTTGTCCTCTTGAGGCGCCGTCCATTGGAGCAGAAGTGGTGGATGCTTCACCCGGGGTTAAGAGCGGCCTTGGCTCGGCTGAAATATTTTAATATCTGCGCAGGCGCCCCCTGCTGGTAGCCTGGTAGCTACTGCCCGGAGCAAGGACTGTGACTGGGTCTGAGGTTGGGGCAGTAACTAAGGAGCCTCCTTCTTTGATGTGGCCCGCCGCGCCGGTGGCGTCGCTACGCGCCAGTAATTACGGCGCCTGCAGAAGAGGTGGGCGGGGCCGTAACCAACGCTTATTAGCCCTTTGATGTCTCGTTACACTCTGCCGGAAACGCGACGGAAAACTCCCTAGACATCAGTATTTTAATTACAGACACAGATAAGCTTTAGGTGTTGTGCGCCTTTAGTTCACTTACCGCGTTATTTTACGCTGTGCTGAATCTTTCCGATGATAACTACTTGGTTTTTGTGTACTGAAAACATCCACCCCTTTTGATAGGTTAAGTGTAGGTTAATGTTCTTCAAAGTACAACGGCCCGAGAGGTGTTTTTTTTCTTTATTGTTATTTTCAAACCTGTACAACAGGCAGGCTGTCAGCAGCATTCTACGCTGCTCTTCAGCCATATAATAGATAATGAGAAAGCAACAGAAAGAATAAACATAAGTTAAATAGCGGTGAGTAATAAAACAGTAGACACATAAATACAAACACGGAGCCGTTCACACTCGACGATAATCCACACTACAAACTGTTGACACGACGCACAAACACTGAAGATGTCGATGGCACAGGTGTACGATGGAGAGTGTGACGGTGAACACTGAACACTAAACACGACAGCTCACACGAGACACTAATGGCGATGATCTACAGCGGGCGAATGTCCACGTAGCGTGTGCGAGTCTAGGGATGTGCCAAGAGGGGAAGAAGGGTGAGCAAAGATGCCAATGGCTGAGGAGATGGGAGGAGGAGTAGAGGGACAGAGGAGAGGAAGCTCGGGGGAGGAGTGGGAAGAAATGGAGGAGGGAGGGAAGTGGGGGAGAAGGAAGGGAGGGTGCCCAAAGGAACTAACACAGGAAGAGGGAGGGAGGATCAAAGTTGGTGGGAGGAGTAGATGGAGGGGAGGAGGGCATCATCAGGGAAGGGGAGCCGGCAGAAGCCACCTTGGGAGAGGGTAAGGAGGGTGGAGAGATGGAGAGCAGGTTGGACATGGGAATACAAGCGCGGCAGTGGGCAGGGGTGGGAGAGGATGGGGCAGACAAGCGGGTGAGGAGGTTCGAGTTTACGGGAGATGTAGAGGATCTGTATCCTTTCAAGGAAAAGGAGGAGGTGGGGGAACGGAATGAGGTCATACAGGATCTGCGTGGGGGAGGTGAGATGGATGTGATAGGGGTGGCGGAGGGCATGGCATTCAAGGATCTGAAGGGTAAAGGTAGGGGGGGGGGGCGAAGATCCAGGCAGGATGGGCGTAACAGAGGATAGGGCGGACGAGGGATTTATAGGTGTGGAGGATGGTGGATGGGTCCAGACACAACGTACAGCCGGAAAGGAGCTTGAGTAGTTGGAGTCAGGAGCATGCCTTGGCTTGAATTGTCCAGAGATGGGGGGTCCAGGAGAGGCGACGGTCGAGGTTGACGCCGAGGTACTTAAGGGTGGGGGTAAGGGTGATAGGATGGCCATAGAGGATTAGATAGAAATCAAGGAGGCGAAAGGAAGGGGTGGTTTCGTCCGAGAGGTGCAACATAACTTCAAGTACTTCTGCTTATTGGATAGGCCAGCTGTACCATCATTTGTGACTTTTACATGTGCAGAAGGCTTCTGACACCGTTACTCAAAAGTAGCTAGTGATATAAACGGGTGTCTATGGAGTATCGTCTTAGTTGTGTGACTGGGCTATAGATTTCCTGTCAGAAAGGTCGCAGTTCGAAGTAACTAACTGGGTTGTCTACTGAAACAGAAGTGACGTCCGGCGTTATCCGAAGAAGTATTAAAGGTCCTGATATGTATATAAACGACTTATAAGACAATCCGAGCCTCTCTGCTAGATTGTTTTGAGATGATGCAGTCTAGTTAAGTCATCAAAAGATCTAAATCAGTTACGAAATGATTTAGACATCTGTGTGGTGGAGGACATAAAAGGGCGGAGAAGCGATGGCAGAAAGGGAATTCCTGGCCAAGAAAAGTCTACTTATATCAAACAAAGGCCTCAATTTCACGAAGAAGTTTCTGAGAATGTACGTTTGGAGCACAGCATTGTATGCTAGTGAAACATGGATGTGAGAAAACCGAAATTGGACAGAATCGAAGTATTTGAAATGTGATGCTAGAGAAGAACTTTGACAATTAGGTGAACTGATAAAGTAAGGAAAGAGGAGGTTATCCACAGAATAAGTGAGGAAAGCAATGTGTGGAAAACACGGACTAGACGAAGTGACATGGCGACAGAAAATTTATTAAGACATCAGCGAATAACTTTCCTGGTACTACAGGTAGCTGTAGAGGATAAAAACTCAGGCAGACGGAGACTGGAACATATCCAGCAAATAATAGAGGACATAGGCTGCAAGTGCTGCACTGAGATGAAGAGGTTTGCACAGGAGAGGAATTTGTAATGGGCCGCATCATACTTGTTAGAAGACTGATGACTCAAAAAAGAGATGCAAAAAGTGACAGTTTGACCCTAAACAACAAAAGGTGCGAGGCCCTCCAAGTGTGCAGCAAAAAAGTCCTTTAAATTTAGGTAAACGATATATCACACAAATATAAAGGTTCTCGATTCGGCTAACTACCAAGGGATATTAGTTACAAAAATGTAAATTGTAACCATCACAAAGACAATGGTGTGGGTGAGGTGAACCAAAGACTGCATGTTATTCACAGCAACTTGCAAGATGCAAAAATTTACTAAAAGGGCTGCCCACTATACACATGTTTGTCCTATTCTGGATTATTGTTGCACAGTATGCAATCAGTGATGAAGGACATTGAAAAATTTCGATCTCGTTTTGTCTTATGGCGAAATGGGAGAGAGTCACGGATTTGTTACTCGAATTTCGGTGGCAATCATTGAAGCAAAGGCGCTTTTCTTTGCGGCGAGATCTTCTCATGAAATTTCCATCATCAATTTTCTCCTCTGAATACGAAAATATTCTGTTGACTTCCACCTACCATCCTAATAAAAGGGAGAATCAGAGCCCTAACGAAAAAAGTTTGGTGTTCATTTTTTTCCACATGCAATTCATTAATCAGAACGTGGATCTACAAACACCATGCAAAACACTTAAATGTGAGGGATTGAATACGCAGGTATAAATAGTCGAAACAGGTATTGAGACACATATATGGGGAAAGTAGAGCTTTTACACCAGATTATGCTGGTCTAGAGGCAGGGGGGATGATTGGGCGTGCTGGATGGGTGCGAAACGTACAGCTGGTTTTCAGAGTTGGATGTATGTAGTAGAATGAAGACTGTCGCAGAGAAAGTAATTACAGGAAGCTCTGCAGATATTGGAGAAACTAAACAGCACTCAATATTACACAGGAATGCTTTTAGAGAGGCCCTTTCTTGGGCGGTGTTTTTGTCTTAACGTGAAAAAAAGAGAGCGTCATGCAACTTCAGCGAAACGTTTTAGAGAAAAGCTCGGCTGGCGAGAGAAAGAATTGGAGCTGGACAATACATAACTTTTGCAGAACGCTGGAGGAACGATACTGATAGTACTGGATGTCGCTGTTATTCCTCACGTGAGACTTTGTCTCGGCTGTCGAAATGTATTAATGTAAGAGGTGTGAACAATCCTATAAAAAGAAAGGAACTTTATTAAGAAGTAATTTTATTATTGTAAGAGTTGTGAAGAATGTTATGAAAAGAAAGGAACTTAACCACGAAGTTATACTAAGACAGCGCGCAGACACCGTCGGGCGACCCCCGGGAAGCGGGGAACTACATATGACGTGGGATAATATAGACCAGCTGAGAAAGCGGCCGTGCGGTAGCTGCTGGCGAGAGCGACACCGACGTGGTAGCCAGGAGGCGCAAAGGTGATGGCACCCAGCCGATGCAGCACCAACCAGAGCGTTCTATAACGTTCTGGAAAAAAGGTCAATCCATGGGAAGACCGTCAGAAGAGTCGGAGGGAGGGCAACACTATGAGAGAAACTCGTTCATGAGACTTGAAACATTATGTAAGCGACCAGCACTCAAGACCAAAGCCGACATTACCAGGAAGTGTTCGCAGTTAGTAGCTATCGGGAGCAATACCACGTCCGAGCGTCGAAATTGCTGTAGAGTGACACTTTCATGTTGCTGAAATAAGATGTCGAGCAGGTTATATTCTTTCGAGGGAGGACAACTGAGTTTCCGATAAGTATCCAGCGACAGCTATTATCCTGAGTTTTCTGCCTTTTAAAAAACAGGAAACACTACAGAGTTTGTCTCTAGTAGCAAAGAGTAATAATTTATATTTTTAGTGTGTCAGCTGTCTCGCACTTGATCGTAGAATGAAGGCTTTCACGACTGGATGACATAGTTAAACCTTTCGGGATGTGTGGTCCAAGAAACTCTTTTGTTCCTGTTTCGTCAAGACTAATGGAGGAGCGCCTCTGAGGATATCCAGCGCAGGACGACGATCTAACGTCGCGAAAGGTTTACCAGCAACTACGTCTCGCACTTGTTTCCTATTGTGAATACGCTTATCTGATTGCGTAAGTTACAATGAGTAATGGTCCTTTGTGTCAGAATATAAGGAAGAACCAGCACTGACTCGCTCTTCTTTTCACTTGAGGGTAAGGAATTTGATCATTGTCGGAATGAGTTGCAGGCAGGGCGCTCGCCTCGAACAGGGAAAGGTAGAACTCTGGAACCGGATGTTGCTGGAAAAGAATAATATACATTGTGGTAGGATGTACTCATTGATTTGTAAAGACGTACAATCACTGCAAGATAGCTCTGCTAGTAAGGTCCAAATACTGGGAAATGAATTGTTCTTAAACTGAATCCTTAACTGTTTGTATCCTTATCCACTCCCAACGAATCACATCTTGACATCCTCGTTCCATAATCACTTGTATTATGCATCCCAGGAGACTTTCTCCCTCTCACTACATTAGAGGTGACTTAGTAGACCTCAGTCCACAAGACTTAGCAGACCTCAGCCCACAGTGTTATCAGGATCCATGTTTTGCTAAACAGGCCACGCCGAGATAATACCTGTGTTGAGATGGAAGAGCTTCGCTGTTACATACACACTGCTGTTCAGACTTCACTCAGTCCTTCACTCTGTGTCAGCCATAGCTACCAGACATCGGTGTTTACTACACTGTTCTTGTTTTGATGCCATCACCGCCTCAAATCGATAAGATCAAAATGGTTGACATAGAAGAGAGTGCTAGGTGCTATGTCTGACAACAGCATCAGAGTCAGAGGACTAATTACTGAAAAAAACCTAACAAGTAAGAAATGTGCAATGAATGTCATCTGAATGACAGACAACACCAGTAAGTACTAATCGTTCTCCACACAAATAAAATAACCCATATATCAACACATATCTGTTTCCAGAAATATGTTTAAAGGATTTTTCGTCTAATGTCTCACACAAAAATACGAGACATTTTATTTTTAAACACCATGATGTGCTTGTAAGTCAGTCGTTTCCTTCATCGAGAGAGGTAACGCAGTGGTAAGACATTGGACTCATATTCGAGAGGATGCCAGTTTGAGTCCCTCTCAGCGCATCAAGCACTGCGTTTTTCATGGTTTCCCAAAATCACTTAAACTAAATTATTTTTTACGTCTGCATCTCCACACACATACTCCGCAAGCCGCCGTATGTTGCGTAGCGCAGGGTACTTTTTACCACTGCTAGTAATTTTCTTTCCTGTTCGACTCGCAAAGAGAGCGACATTCTATATGCCTCCATGCGAGCACTAATTTCTCTATTCTTATCTTCAATGCCATTTCGTAATGGCCGACTTCTGAACTGCTGAAATGTCTTACTGTAATTGGACCTAGTGCGGATGCCAAACACTCGAGCAGTACTCAGGAATAGGTCGCATCCTACATGCGGTCTGCTTTATAATTGAATCACTCTTCTTAAAATTCTCCCAATGCACCGAAGCCGACCAGTCGCCATCCATACTACTATAGTTACATGCAGGTTCTATTTCATACCACTGTGCAACGTTATGCCCAGATATTTAACTGATGTGACTGTGACAAGTAGCATGTTACTAATTATGGGTTTGTTTTTCCTACTCATCTGGCTTAACTTAACATTTCCCTGTATTTCGAACAGGCTCCCACTTTCATCATACACTACTGACCATTAAAATTGCTACACCACGAAGATGAGATGCTACAGACGCGAAATTTAAACGACAGGAAGAAGGTGCCGTGATATGCAAATGATTAGCTTTCCAGAGCATTCACAGAAGGTTGGCGTCGGTGGCGATACGTACAAAGTGCTGACATGAGGAAACTTTCCAACCCATTTCTCATACACAGACAGAAGCTGACCGGCATTGTCTGGTGAAACGTTGTTGTGATGCCTCGTAAGGAGGATAAATGCGTACCATCACGCTCCCAACTCTGATAAAGGTCGGATTGTAGCCTGTCGCGATTACGGTTTATCGTATCGCGACACTGCTGCTCGCGTTGGTCGAGATCCAATGACTGTTAGCAGAATATGGAATCGGTGGGTTCATGAGGGTAATATGGAACGCCGTGCTGCATCCCAACGGCCTCGTATCACTAGCAGTCGAGATGATAGGCATCTTATCCGCATGGCTGTAATGCATCGTGCAGCCACGTCTCGATCCCTGAGTCAACAGATGGGGACGTTTGCAAGACAACAACCATCTGCACTAACAGCTCGAAGACGTTTGCAGCAGCATGGACTATCAGCTCGGAGACCATGGTTGCGGCTACCGTTGACGCTGCATCACAGACAGGAGCGCCTGCGATGGTGTACTCGACGACGAACCTGGGTGCACGAATGGCGAAAAGTCATTTTTTCGGATGAATCCAGGTCCTGTTTACAGAATCATGATGGCTGCATTCGTGTTTTGCGACATTGCGGTGAACGCACATTGGAAGCGTGTATTCGTCATCGCCATAGTGGCGTATCACCCGGCGTGACGGTATGGGGTGCCATTGGTCTCACGTCTCGGTCACCTCTTGTTCGCATTGACGGCACTTTGAACAGCGGAAATTACATTCCAGATGTGTTACGACCCGTGGCTCTACCCTTCATTTGATCCCTGCGAAACCCTACATTTCAGCAAGATAATGCACGACCGCATGATGCAGGTCCTGTACGGTCCTTCCTGGATACAGAAAATGTTAGACTGCTGCTTTGGCCAGCAGCTGGCTCGTCACAACACGCCAGTCACTACTTTTGATGAACTGTAGTATAGTGTTGAAGCTGCATGGGCAGCTGTACCTTTACACGCCATCCAAGCTCTGTTTGACTGAATGCCCAGGCGTATCAAGGCCGTTATTACGGCCAGAGGTGCTTGTTGTGGGTACTGATTTCTCAGGATCTATGCACCCAAATTGCGTGAAAATGTAATCACACGTCAGTTCTAGTATAATATGTTTGTCCAATGAATACCCATTTATCATCTGCATTTCTTCTTCGTGTAGCAATTTTAACGGCCAGTAGTGTACGACTAAAAATTTTGTCTCATTCATCTTATGTCATCCTTTAGTCACTCAACGTCGACACCACCTCGTGCTTCCGTAGCTCGTGGTCTAGTAGCTCGCGTTGCTGCCTCTGCATCATGCTGTCCCGGCTTCGATTCTCTATGGTTTGGGGTTTTTCTCTGCCTGGGGACTGGGTATTTGTGTTGTCCTTATACTTTTATCATCACATCCTCAAGATCTGTAACAGCGTCTATATTGGATTGTAAAAGAAATTGACTGTGTAAGAATAGAAACTTTTTACGGGTGCTGATGACCGCGGAGTTGAGCGCCCCACCAACCAAACATCATCATCAAACAACTCCCCGCGCACTACAGCGTCATCAGGAAGTAGCTGCCGATTTCTGCGCGCCATGTCTGTCAGATAAGTATTCTATATAATGAATGGGAGCGGTCCTACCACACTACCATGGGGTACTCCTTATGATACCCTGTCTCTAATGAGCGCTCGCCATCGAGTGCAATCTGTTGGGTCCTATTATTTAAGAAGTCTTCGAGCCATTGATATATATGGTAGTCTATGGGTATACTCGTACCTCTGTTAACAGTCTGCCCTGGGGCACCGTGTTAAGCACTTTCCGGAAATCAAGGAATGTGGAATTTGCCTGCTGCCCTTGCGTTGTTATGTACTGGATATTCAGCTGAGTAGTTGCTCTCTCTAACCAGCATCCCATATGAGCAAACCAAATGCAAATTTGCCTCTGGTTACTCGTACTCCAGGTAACTGGGCTACACACGGGTCTGTGTTAATGTCGTAGGGTCGAGCCGCGCACGTCTGCTTTATGCCCTGCAGCGAATTCACTGCAAATGTAACTTGTACTGTGGTGCCGCAGTCAAATACACATTGGCTAGAAATGTAAATTAATAATACACAGAAACACTGAATATAAGATAACTGAATTATTAATAAAAAGCATTCTATTCTGCAATTGATGTTGACGACATCAGAAAATTATGCTGAATGATGTCTATTCAAGAAGCAACCTCAAATAAAAGGATAGAGGTCTTACATTTTGCAGTAGAAGAAAACAGACGGAAACACAGCCTTATTAAAATGCAACAATTTCCGTTGAGAGCGTTATGAGAATGGTAGCAAAATACAAAGCTAAATAGTCATCCAAGAGTAGCGAAAACTAAGTCCATGTCTGTTATTACGATACATGAAATATTCACCAGCTCAAAATAATTCAGAGTCGAGCATAACGGTTTACCCATTTCCACACGAGATAACGAGTAGTATCTATCGTCATTTCCAGAAAGCTAACGGATGGTCATTCCTGCCAAAAATACAACGATCTTGCGATATTTAAATACAGAAATAGAAATAATTCAAAAGCCAAGATCGCTTAAATACTGTTTACTGGAAAACCGGTTTCAACACATTAAAGGTGCCATCATCGGATCTCAATGCAGCTTAACATTTATAAACCATTTGGATATAACGACTAGCTGATATAGGATCATTGTCACAAGAAATATGAGCTAGTCTGCCTCATGTATCGTTATATCCAAAAGGTATATAAATGTTAAGCTACATTCAGATCCGATGATGGTACCTTCAGTGTGTTGAAACCGGTGATCCAGTAAACAGTATTTAAGCGATCTTGACTTTTGAATTATTTTTACAACAGAGTGATCGCCCCACCAGGCACTTTGAGTTCACTGCAAAATACAGAAATGTTATAAGCATTCCGTAACAGATTATTTATAATAAATATAAATAAACATTCGTCCATGAATAAATAAGCCAGCATTATCCGGCAGTGCACTCACTTCAAATGATGTCAAAATAATGTTAAATATTGCTTAAACAATTATTCACGTCTGCTTGATAGAAGCGTCATTTGGCAATTTTCAGTAGTGGAGGCAGCTAACACATATGAATGACCACTTCCTAGATATCGATTGTAAGCTTACGTAAACAAAGTTATTGGCAAATTAACAATATATGCATTAAATAATTACACAAGGATGAATAGATATGAGGTATTCATGCTGCATTCAGTTGCAGTATTATTGTGGAGAATACAGTGTTCTGACAGACATCTGCATTAGGAAACAGGTATAAAAACATAATTAATGAATAAATAAAATAGATACAGATGTGTAGCATTCAGGGATGGTAGCTACAGTACAATGTTATCATCTGAGATATCGTTTGTTGAAATTACTGGAAGCGTTTAAGAGTTGTTAAACCTAAAGATCATTGTGAAAATACTCAGTCTACTATGAAACATTAGGCCAACGGCCTTACCACCGTGGTGACGCCGGTTCCCTTCAGATCACCGAAGTTAAGCACTCTTGGCTTGGGCTAGTACCTGGATGGGTGACCATCCGGTCTGCCGAGCGCTGTTGGCAAGTGGGTTGCACTCAGCCCTTGCACGGCAAACTGAGGAGCTATACGATTATGAAGTAGCGGCTCCGGTCTCGTAAACTGACATTCGGCCGAGAGAGCGGTGTGCTGACCATATGCCCCACATTATCCTCATCCAGTGACGCCTATGGGCTAAGGACGACACGGCGGCCGGTCGCTACTGTTGGGCCTCCATGGCCTCTTCGGCAGGTTTAGTAATTTTGTAGTTTTTCAGATACTGAAATTTTATTGTGTATCATTGGATGCGCCTCAATTTCTGAGATCTCCGATTTATTCAGTTTTTCTTTGTTGTGTAACTGGGATTTATTACAAAAATTCTAAGAGTGGCAAGTGGCCATGTTTCAGACAGGCTTGAAGTCTGCCACTTCTGGTACGTATCCTGCCCCCCCCCCCCCCCCCCCCCCCCCTCCAAGTGAGCGACCGCTGTCCAAAATAACTGTTGTAGGATGTGCCCATTTCTGGAGACATGCTCCTCGCCTTTGTACTTTCCCGGTCGCGGCGCTTTGGCAGAGCCGACCACGCCTCGCCCTGGCCTCTAACCCCTCTAGCGTTCAGCACTACAACCAAATTCATCTCCTACGAATTCTAGGCGGTCGAATAACTAGCCGACATACGCGTAAATTTACACCCTTCATACGAAGGTCTGCAGGATACTTTGCGAGAAAAGAGCGGCCCTAGTTTCGCACAACCGAAGCTTTCTTAATCCTTGCTAATTAGTGGACTCAAACTGTCCAGTATATTCGAACTGACAATTTGTTCAGGAATTCTGCTGCAAACCGATGTTAAGGATATCGGTCGGTAATTTTGCGGGTCTGTTCTTCTACCCTCTTTATATACAGAAATCACCAGGGTTTTTCCAGTCGCTTGAGGCTGGGTGAGAGATTCGCGATAAATGCAAGCTCAGTAAGCGGCCAATGCCGCGAGTACACCCTGTGAAACGTAACTGTGTTCTGTCCGGACCTGGCTATTTATATCCAACACTCTAAGTTTCTTCTCTACACTAGAAACTCATATTATTATGTCCTCCACAAAGTAGTCTGTTCGGCAATCAAATTACGGCACGTCTGTACGATGCACCTAAGTGATTATTTTTTAAATGGAAGATTTAAAATGTGAAATGTAAACTTTCCTTTTACTCTCTTCTATTGTCACAGCAGATCATCAACGAGTGACTGGGTAGAACCTTCGACCCACTTTATGTAGGGCCATAATTTTCTCGTGTTCTTTTGCTGATATATATTGAGGTTGTACGCTTTCGGTATCGATCATTTACCAGACATACAAACATCTTCTAAGTTTTTTTTATGGGATTCTAACTGTCTCTGTTCCCTCGCCATTTTTAGAATTACATAGTCGGCATATATTTCTCCAGAGCACGATTTACAATCCATTTCAACTTTCCCATCATTCCTATACGTTAATCCAATTGCAATTACATGATGTCCATTCATCGTCTAAACGGGTTGCTAACAACTGCTTCTCTACTCTTTCTACCAAACTATGCTCCTAGGCTCCTTGATGGATTTATTGACTTTAGAAACCGTCGCTGTTTAAGACATCTTAACAATAATCACTGTCTCCATATTGAGACCGTCCATAATGTCATGCCCGTTTGTAGTTACAAGGTCTAAGATATTTTCAGTGTGTGTAGCCTGCCTAAGTAAATGCTCAATGTTTTCAGAAAATGAGTTCAAAAGTCCTTCACCGTACCACCTGGAGTGGTTCAACAAATGTCCCAGATATTCAGTATGTTAAAGTCGCCGCCATAATGCATGATCTGGGTATTTCCGCGCTGCTAATCATACTTGCATTGTAACCGTCACTATGAAATCGGGTATCGGGTCAAAACATCCGTTAATTTACTAGAGTTCCCCTTGTCTTGTCACATGCTTCTGATAACCTCATAGTCAGACTCAAAATCGTCTTCGATAGACAATATTTTTGTAGGCAGTAATTAACACTCCCACACTTTCATTTTTTTCTTTGATTATTATTATTATTATTATTACCGTCGTTGTTATTGCAATCAGTTTATCAATGATTCGCATCATATTTCTTGAGAACAACAGTACCGTAAACTGGGGCAAAATGGATCAAAATTAGAAGCTCAGCATGCAGATTTTAAAAATATGATCCGCTTTACCTCACTACTGTCAGTAAATTGCATCACTTACAAATGTTCGTGTTTAAATCACTCTACCCAGTTAAGGTGAAAAGTGGATGATTGTAAGAGTTTTTAGAACAAATGATGGTAAATATTTAAACACAAATACCTTCAACATTAAAATTACAGTTGAAAATACAGTTAAAGGACCAATACTTTTAACTCAAAAACAACAACGTAATAATGTCATAATGTCACATACGACAATTCTGTTTACTGCACATTGTTCATGTTAATGTCTAAGACATTATACCGGCCCCTCCCCAAATCTGACTCCTTCACCTTACTAATAACGTTTGATATGGAAACTGTTGGAATGATGGCAATACCAGGATATGGAAAATGTGCTTCTTGCCCCATATTTCCTCAAAAAACTGATCAAATCAGTGTTTTTATTTGCCTCTATAATTTTTCCTACATTTTCGTACATCTGTCTTCCTTTGTCAGTATCGAAGAACGCGACGACATAGTATTCTTTGTTACAATGAATTTCAGAAGCTTTCCGGCAAGTCATTTCATTGTTCTTTACTTCTCTCATTACTCACCGCAAATAGGATTCAGTATACTGTCTTTTCTGCTCTGCTTCAAGCTTCTTTATGTATTTTCGGGACGTGAACCACTTTACCCCTGACATAGAAAAAAAGGCCACGTTTGATGCAATAATGAAAAGGGAAACTATGCTAAAAAGGTGAACTTCACGTACATTGCAGATACTGTATTGATGTGGTACAGTTAAGCTGAAAAATAGATGTAGCTTCTCACTTGCAGGCACTGCAATAATTTTCGTTGAAATAACAAAGCTTTAAAGGCAGCCTTTATAAGAATAGCTAATGTTTGTCACAATTTTTGTTTCTCGCGTTGCCTATCACACAGGTAAGAAAAGTACAGGTCACAACTTTCTAAAAACGTCTCTCTTGTCACCCAGATGGCAGTGATTCCGTACACCAACGTGTCTCTGATCCGCTTAAATTACTACCGCTCTTTTAGACTGCAGACGCGGAAGAATGATACACACAGTTTTACATCTTTGTTCGTGTAGTTTGGAATTTTTATCTTTCCAAACATGAAATTCTATAAAATGGTACCCTCTGTGTTGCTGCTTGAGCCAGTCAAACTGTTTAATCCGAATTTATAAACGACCAATTTGTAAAATAATATTGTTGTTGCTGTCATTGTGTAACTTTACTTGCTTAATCTGAAGTCCATTTCATGACTCTTACACACTCCTTTGTGTTAATCCTGGTAACTTTTGTGATTTATAATAAAATAATTTAAAATCATCTTTTTGATTTAAAACATCTAACCGTAAAATCACCAAAGTTACTTTGATTACTCCTGCCTAAATATTAGCCATTACATAGTGTTACGAATGGAATGCAGTAAACGGTCGGCGAAAGCCAATTTGTCATGACAGATTCTTCATTACATTTTTTGAACAGTTTGCAGTATTGTTCATGGACAGATACATCATACAACGTATGCTTTGATATGAAGCGAAGCATCTTTATCTTCAAATCTACTTGAATCTAGAAACCATTTTTCAAATCTTCACAATCGTGAATATCTCCCAAGAATACAAAAATATAGTCTCCCCACTCATTACTTCCTAAGCACTACGTATTTCACAGTTTACGGGGAAATCTTTGGATAGTTTTAGTGCAGTTGGAGAACAATATTACTGAAAAATCATGTTTTGCACCATACCTGTATTTGATATCAAAATATAGGATTAGTGTTAAAATTTCAAAAGCATCAGCGAAATTTGCTATTCTTCTAACCATAACTTCTCAAAAGTACTTAGAAGCTGTAAGTCACTGCCTCCTTAAATTAATGTTAACGCTATTAAGACTGATATTTTGTTGACATATAAAATTACTAGAATGAGATTTTCATTCTGCTGCGGAGTGTGTGCTGATATGAAACTTCCTGGCAGATTAAAACTGTATGCCGGACCGAGACTCGAACTCGGATCCCGTACTGGACATCTCAGTTTTTAGCAGTACTGTTTCATGTATGATACGATATCAAAAACATGGCTCTAAGCGCTATGGGACTTAACATCTGAGGTCAGCAGTCCTCTAGACTTAGAACTACCTAAACCTAACTAACCTACGGACCTCACTCACATCCATGCCCGAGGCAGAATTCGAACCTGCGACAGTAACAGAAGTAACTGAAGCTCCAGAACCGATCGGCCACAGCTGCCGTCAATACGATATCATTTTGATATTCTATGATGTAGTACATCAAACATTTAGTTATGCAAATGGCCACAAGTGGAAACATAAAAATGTCCGCTATGTTTGTTTTAATTTGTTAAATTCATATTAAACGACGCGCTTCGGGGTTTTGCGCTTCATCTCATTCTGTTTTACATTTGTATTCCCCGATACGAAATACGATACATTTTTATGTATATGATCTGATAACGAAATAGACAACGCGGAAAATCACAATATGGTTAAAGCAGAAGGAATTTAACAAATAAAAATATATATGTGAATCATTATAACGATATATATCTACAGTTCCGACGGAATCATCGGAAATCTAGTACCAAGTATAACATCATGTCAATCGGACTGATTATGGACTGTGTTTAACAGGGAAGAACTCTGATGTTGCTATGGAAAGAATGTAGATCGGATCTCTTCGAAGTTATTATATTGTCGCTGACCTTCAGTCTGAAGTCATTCAAGCACTAGTCTTAAGCTAATTAATACTGCTCTAAATCATATGAAGGAGGGGGATATCAGACTCGATATTCTTTCTTATTAATGCTGTTACTTAACAGTAGCATTTCACCGCTAGACAGATCATTAAAATTTTTTTGCTAATTCTGAAAGCCAAATGAAAAAAGGTTAAGATATAATGTGGCGTCAACGAGGGGATCATTAGAAACAAAGCACAAGCTAGTATCAGGGAAGATTGTGGGAGACATCCGACCGTGTCCTTTCCATGCAACCATCCCAGCATTCACCTAAAACTGTTTAAGGAAATAACAAGAAGAGTACATCCGGATGGCTGGGCTGGAATTTGAACTGCTACCCTCCAGAAATTGAATCTCGTGTCTCACCATTGCGCCATCTTCTTTAGTTGCGGATTCTGTGATCTGTGTATGTTGCAGATGCAATTTCTTGTTTCCACATATCTGTACACTGAGGTGACAAAAGCCATGGGATATCTCCTAATACAGGATCGGACCTCCTTTCCCCCGGCACAGCATAGTAACTCGATGTGGCGGGGACTCGACAAGACGTTGGAAGTCTCCTGCAAAAATAGAGACCGATACTGCCTCTGCAGACGCTCATAATAGCGCAAGGGTTGCCAGTGTTGGATTTTGAGCACGAACTGACCTCTCGATTATGTCCCATAAATGTTCGATGTGATTCAAGTTGGTCGACCTGGGTGGCCGCTCGAATTCCCTATGATATTCTTCAAACCAATCACGAACGACTGTGGCCGGGTGATGTGGCACACTCTGATAGATAAAAATACCGTCGTTTTTTGGGAACATGAAGTTCATGAATGATCTCCAAGTAGCCCAACATAACCATTGCCAGTCAGTGAGCCAGCCGTGGTGACCGAGCGGTTCTAGGCGCTTCAGTCTGGAGCCACGCGACCGCATCGGTCCCAGGTTCGAATCCTGTCTCGGGCATAGATGTGTGTGATGTCCTTAAGTTAGTTAGGTTAAAGTACACTCCTGGAAATGGAAAAAAGAACACATTGACACCGGTGTGTCAGACCCACCATACTTGCTCCGGACACTGCGAGAGGGCTGTACAAGCAATGATCACGCGCACGGCACATCGAACACACCAGGAACCGCGGTGTTGGCCGTCGAATGGCGCTAGCTGCGCAGCATTTGTGCACCGCCGCCGTCAGTGTCAGCCAGTTTGCCGTGGCATACGGAGCTCCATCGCAGTCTTTAACACTGGTAGCATGCCGCGACAGCGTGGACGTGAACCGTATGTGCAGTTGACGGACTTTGAGCGAGGGCGTATAGTGGGCATCCGGGAGGCCGGGTGGACGTACCGCCGAATTGCTCAACACGTGGGGCGTGAGGTCTCCACAGTACATCGATGTTGTCGCCAGTGGTCGGCGGAAGGTGCATGTGCCCGGTGACCTGGGACCGGACCGCAGCGACGCACGGATAAACGCCCAGACCGTAGGATCCTACGCAGTGCCGTAGGGGACCGCACCGCCACTTCCCAGCAAATTAGGGACACTGTTGCTCCTGGGCTATCGGCGAGGACCATTCGCAACCGTCTCCATGAAGCTGGGCTACGGTCCCGCACACCGTTAGGCCGTCTTCCGCTCACGCCCCAACATCGTGCAGCCCGCCTCCAGTGGTGTCGCGACAGGCGTGAATGGAGGGACGAATGGAGACGTGTCGTCTTCAGCGATGAGAGTCGCTTCTGCCTTGGTGCCAATGATGGTCGTATGCGTGTTTGGCGCCGTGCAGGTGAGCGCCACAATCAGGACTGCATACGACCGAGGCACACAGGGCCAACACCCGGCATCATGGTGTGGGGAGCGATCCCCAACACTGGCCGTACACCTCTGGTGATCGTCGAGGGGACACTGAATAGTGCACGGAACATCCAAACCGTCATCGAACCCATCGTTCTACCATTCCTAGACCTGCAAGGGAACTTGCTGTTCCAACAGGACAATGCACGTCCGCATGTATCCCGTGCCACCCAACGTGCTCTAGAAGGTGTAAGTCAACTACCCTGGCCAGCAAGATCTCCGGATCTGTCCCCCATTGAGCATGTTTGGGACTGGATGAAGCGTCGTCTCACGCGGTCTGCACGTCCAGCACGAACGCTGGTCCAACTGAGGCGCCAGGTGGAAATGGCATGGCAAGCCGTTCCACAGGACTACATCCAGCATCTCTACGATCGTCTCCATGGGAGAATAGCAGCCTGCATTGCTGCGAAAGGTGGATATACACTGCACTAGTGCCGACATTGTGCATGCTCTGTTGCCTGTGTCTATGTGCCTGTGGTTCTGTCAGTGTGATCATGTGATGTATCTGGCCACAGGAATGTGTCAATAAACTTTCCCCTTCCTGGGACAATGAATTCACGGTGTTCTTATTTCAATTTCCAGGAGTGTAGTTGTAAGTTCCAGGGGACTGATGGTCTCAGATAAGTCCCATAGTGCTCAGTCATTTGAACCATTTTCCTGTCAATGATCAACGTAAACACAGCCCACATCACTATAGAGCCACCACCAGCTAGCACAATGTCTTGTTGACAACTTGGGGCCCTAACTTCGTGGGATCGGTGCCATGCTCAAACGCTTCCATCAGCTCTTATCAACTGAAATCGGTACTCGTGTGACCAGGCCATCGTTTTCCCATCGTCTAGGTGCAACAGATGTGGTCACAATTGTAGGAGAGGCGCTGCATGCGATGTCGTGTTGTTAGTTTAGGCACTCGCGTCGGTCATCTGCTGTCATAGTCCACTGACGCCATTTTCGCCGCACTGTCCCAGTGGATACGCCCCCACATCCCACATTGACTTCTGCTCTCATTTCACGCGGTGTTGCTTCTCTGTTGGCACAAAAAACTATACCCAAAACGCCTCTGCTCTCGACCGTTAAGTGAAGGCCGTCGGTCAGTGCGTTGTCCGTGGTGAGAGGTAATGCCTGTAATGTGATATTTTCAGCACGCTCTTTACACTGTGGATCTCAGAATACTGAACTGTCTAACGGTTTCCGAAATGGCATGTCCCATGCAAATAGCTCCAACTATCATTTAGTGTTTAAAGTCTGTTAATTCCCGTCGTGCGACCATAACCACGACAGAAACTTTTCCACATGAATTATCTGAGTATAAATCACAGCTCCGCCAACGCACTGCTCTTTTATAACCTGCGTGTGCGATGCTACCACTATGTGCACATGTGCATATCGCTAGCCCATGAGTTCTGTCACCGCGGTTAACGAATGCACTACAGTGCGCAAATGAAATGGCACAGCAGTTGGAAACGTCATTATTTAAATAATGATCACTGCGCCAGTTACTTAGTTTTAGGTGCTTAGCACAATACATTTCGAGAATTTACTCATATTCAAGTGCATTTGTTCATTTCTTTTCACATGAATATCGTTCAAATGGCTCTGAGCACTATGGGACTCAACTGCTATGGTCATTAGTCCCTTAGAACTTAGAACTACTTAAACCTAACTAACCTAAGGACATCACACACATCCATGACTGAGACAGGATTCGAACCTGCGACCGTAGCAGTCGCACGGTTCCGGACTGCGCGCCTAGAACCGCGAGACCACCGCGGCCGGCACATGGATATGTTTGGTGATGTTTCATATGTATCTGCCTCTCTCACGTCTTTTTGAAGTTAGACTGCAATCGTACAACGGGACTAAATGAATCTTTCAGTGCTTTAAATGATGAGTCTCATACAATGGATTTAATCGACGAACTTGCAATTTTTATACACCGCAAAAAGGAAGGAGAAGGGAACCTACTTCCCGAAAGTACCTTTTCCATTCTGTGGCGGTTGAGATGTTTAACCTATCCACTTTTGCTTGAGGAACTGAAATAGGCGTAATACAGTAGAGTTATTATTTGACAATTCACAAGGAAACATAACGAATCGTCTTTATATCACTTCAGCACATTTTTGAGTATTAAAACTGAAAATTACTTGTTTACATTAATCCAAAGCAAAAACGAAACCCAGCATACCGTACGTGTAGTAGATCGCCTCGATGTGGCGACCACAAACATTGATACAGGCATTGTACGAAGCCTGTTCTTTAACAGACTCTCCATTCCAGCAGGTGTCTCTTCAGTTTCTATCAAAGTGGCCAGAACTCACGGATCTTCCTCCTCTCTACAGGAGTCTCGTAAATTTAATTTTGCATATGAGGCCGTTTGACGTAGTACATGTCATCCTGTCTGCCTTATTGCATACCAAGACAAGCAACTCCAACGAGAATTTTCTCTTTCCCTCAGCAGACGCGTTACAGATCTGACTTGAAACGGTCGTAGAACGGAAATGGTACGTTCTCAGGCATTAGTTCCTATTCAGAGTATTATGTATATGTTCTAGAAGTTAACAGGAATTTTCTCAACATGTTGTATGAATTTATGTTGTTATCTTTGAATTAAACCAAACACAACCAAGTAACTATAGACGCGCTCTTATGACTTAGCACCTTCTTCCAACAACCTCTTTAATCAGTCTGACAAACTGAATGAAGCAGTTGCAGTTTGCGTGAATCAACTATCAACCATGTTCACAGATTCGAATATTGCATGATCCACTTGCTTTAGTTGCTAGATATAAGCGCCCGTTCCTCCTCTACAGAAGTGTTTTGTGAGCACAGAATTTATAATAAGACCCCAGAAAAAAGATATACTGCTTACAGGTACGGACAGGCTATAATAATAATCACGGCCGGTTCGAGAACATTTGTCTAAAGAGGGACGTATCATTTCTCGCCAGTCCACATCTTAAGCAATTACTTGTACTACCCTTGCCTCTGGACAAGACCTTCAAAAATTAATCTACACTACTGACCATTAAAATTGCTACACCAAGAAATGCAAATGATAAACGGGTATTCTTTGGACAAATGTATTATACTAGAACTGACATGTGATTACATTTTCACCCCCTTTTGGTGCACAGATCCTGAGCAACAGTACCCAGAACAACCACCGCTGGCCGTAATAACGGCCTTGATACGCCTGGGCATTGAGTCAAACAGAGCTAGGATGGCGTGTACAGGTACAGCTGCCCATGCAGCTTAAACACGATACCACAGTTCATCAAGAGTAGTGACTGCTGTATTGAGACGACCAGACGTTTTCAATTGGCGAGAGATCTGGGGAATGTGTTGGCCAGGGCAGCAGTCGAACATTTTCTGTATGCAGAAAGGCAAGTACACAACCTGCAACGTGCTGTCGTGCATTATCGTGCTGAAGTGTAGGGTTTCGCAGGGATCAAATGAAGGGTAGAGCCACGGTCGTAACACATCTGAAATGTAACGTCCACTGTTCAAAGTGCCGTCAATGTGAACAAGAGGTGACCGAGACGTGTAACCAATGGCACCCCATACCATCACGCCTTGTGATACGCCAGAATGGCGATGACGAAAACACGCTTCCAATGTGCGTTCACCGCGATGTTGTCAAACACGGATGCGACCATCATGATGCTGTAAACAGAACCTGGATCATCCGAAAAAATGACTTATTGCCATTCGTGCACCCAGATTCGTCGTTGAGTACACAATTCGCAGGCGCTCTTGTCTTTGATGCAGCGTCGAGGGTAACCGCAGTCATGTTCACCGACCTGATAGTCCATGCTGCTGCAAACGTCGTCGAACTGTGCGTGCAGATGGTTGTTGTCTTGCAAACGTCCCCATCTGTTGACTCATGGATCGAGACGTATCTGCACGATCCGCTACAGCCATGCGGATAAGTAGCTTGTCATCTCGACTCTGCTAGTGATACAAGGCCGTTGGGATCCAGCACGGCGTTCTCTATTACCCTCCTGTACCCACCGATTCCATATCTGCTAACAGTCATTGGATCTCGACCAACGTGAGCAGCAATTTCCGATACGATAAACCGCAATCGCGATAGGCTACAATCCGACCTTTATCAAAGTCGTAAACGTGATGGTATGCATTTCTCCTTCTTATACGAAGCATCACGACAACGTTTCACCAGGCAACGCCGGTCAAGTGCTGTTTGTTTATGAGAGGTCGATTGGAAAGTTTCCTCATGTCAGCACGTTGCAGGTGTCGCCACCGGCACCAACCTTGTGTGAATGCTCTGAAAAGCTAATCATTTGCATATCACAGCATCTTCTTCCTGTCGGTTAAATTTCGCGTCTGTAGTACGTCATCTTCGTAGTGTAGCAATTTTAATGCCCAGCAGTGAAAATCTAATGGTCGTAGTAATGCGTTGGATTTAGTGTTCCGTATCTCGATCGGTAAGAACAGAACCTTACAGTGATGCTTTTATTGTCCGTCTGTCTATCTGTTTGTGTGTCTGTCTGTCCCATTGTTAACAACCCTTTTCTTTAGGCATAGGATGACGTATCAAGCTGAAATGTATGTAAAAAATCTAAGCGTTTAATTCTTTGCAATAGAAAGATACGGCCATTTACAGTATGTCACATATTTTGATACCAGTAAACTCACTCATCAAAACCTAAACGGAACGTCCCATTGACCTGAAGTCATGAACTCCGGAAAGAAGCAAGTTTCCGGAGTATATTTGAAGTAAATAGTCCAGATATTGTTAATTTGTTATTGTACAGGGTGATTCAAAAAGAATACCACAACTTTAGGAAATTAAAACTATGCAACGAAAAAAGGCGGAGCTAAGCACTATCTGTCGGCGAATTAAGGGAGCTATTAAGTTTCATTTAGTTGTACATTTGTTCGCTTGAGGCGCTGTTGACTAGGCGTCAGCGTCAGTTGATGCTAAGATGGCGACCGCTCAACAGAAAGCTTTTTGTGTTATTGAGTACGGCAGAAGTGAATCGACGACAGTTGTTCAGCGTGCATTTTGAACGAAGTATGGTGTTAAACCTCCTGATAGGTGGTGTATTATACGTTGGTATAAACAGTTTATAGAGAATTGGTGTTTGTGCAAAGGGAAAAGTTCTGGACTGCCGAGAACGAGTGATGAAAATGTAGCACGCATCCAGCAAGCATTTGTTCGCAGCCCAGGAAAATCGACTCCCAGAGCTAGCAGAGAGCTGCAAATTCCACAATCAACTGTATGGAGAGTCCTACGAAAAAGGTTAGTCAACTACCCGTGGCGATGGATCGGCCGCCAGGCAGCCCGTGACAGAGAACTTCATCACTGGCCTCCAAGAAGCCCTGACCTTACCCCCTGCGATTTTTTCTTATGGGAGTATGTTAAGGATATGGTGTTTCGGCCACCTCTCCCAGCCACCATTGATGATTTGAAACGAGAAATAACAGCAGCTATCCAAACTGTTACGCCTGATATGCTACAGAGAGTGTGGAACGAGTTGGAGTATCGGGTTGATATTGCTCGAGTGTCTGGAGGGGGGCCATATTGAACATCTCTGAACTTGTTTTTGAGTGAAAAAAAAACCTTTTTAAATACTCTTTGTAATTATGTATAACAAAAGGTTATATTATGTTTCTTTCATTAAATACACATTTTTAAAGTTGTGGTATTCTTTTTGAATCACCCTGTATTACACCTAATTTTTTCTGGCTGTTGTTATACGATTGCCTGTTGGTCCGTTCGTTAAAACCCTCTTTTCTCAGGAACGGGCTCTCGTATAAAGCTGAAATTTATGGCACGTACTTATCTCTACGGTCCCTTGGTGTTGCAAAACATTTAAGTCTCTAGGTCAATGCAATTCAACATTACGGCTATTTATGTCACACATTTTGACGTAATCTCACTCATGTAAACGTATAGGTACTGTCCGTTGATCTAGAACCATGACATTCGGCAGAGAGCAAGGTTACAAAGTACAAGTGCAATGAAAACATCCAAAAATGTTAAATTGTAAATGTATCGCATAAAGATGGGTTTTTGCCAGTAGAACATACATTGAGTCCATCACCTGTAAACCGTGCGGTCTGTGGCGCCATGTCACAGTCCTTGCGGCTGCCCCGTTGGAGGTTCGAGTCCTCCCTCGGGCTTGGGTGTGTGTGTGTGTTGTCCATAGCGTAAGCTAGTTTAAGTTAGATAAGTAGTGTGTGGGCTTAGGGACCGATGACCTCAGCAATTTGGCCCCATAAGACCTTACCACAAATTTCCAAATTTTTCCATCATCTGTTAAAAGTATAACAGACCAACATTACAGCATGCAACTAAATGTAAGTTATAATCGTGTGTTAGTAAGTAAATAAAATACATTTTATGACTTCTTCTTTCTCCACATATAGAAACTCAGGTCTCTAGCTCGCTTCTTTTTGTGCGTCAATACTACTCTCAGGAACTATTGTAGATGTTGGAATTCTCGGGATCGATATCTTACCAGTATCGATACCGACAGCTGGCAAAAATCGTCGAGACTCACGGTTCCCGGAATGGATCAACTATCTCGTATATAATTAAGTTTTTATGGAATCCTCAGTGCACGCACTTGGCCAACTTTTCTCTTAAAATAATTGCTACGTAGACAATCAGGACATGATGTTTTCTTTATAGAACAAGAAATTGTCGTCGACATGGGAGACACAGGCGACCCACTATTTGAGTCAGATCAAATAAATCAGAAGCGACAGATAATAGTTTTTTTTTTTTTTTTGCTTCATCAATCTTCTGACTGGTTTGATGCAGCTCGCCACAAATTACTTGTGCCAACCCATTTATCTCAGAATAGGACTTGCACCGTCAATTACTTGCTGAGTCTACTCCGATTTCCATCTTCCCCTACAGTTTTTACACTCTGCAACTCTCTCTACTGACATGGAAGTATTCCCTGATGTGTTATCACATGTCCTATCATCCTGTCCCTTTTTCTTGTCCATGTTCTCCTTATGTTCCTGTCTTCACCGTTTCACCGGAGAACGTCCTCGTTTCTTAATTTATCCACCTAACTTCCAACATCCTTCTAACCATACCTCATACGATTTGATTCTCTTCTATCCCGTCTACTTTTTATTTTGTCCTTCCTTCGACCGTCGTTTATTATTTTACTTTCAGGGAAGTAGAATTTCTTCATCTACAACGTGATCCCCAAGTCTGATGTTACGTTTCCTGCTAATCTCATTTCCGCCACTCCTCATTACTTTCCCACTTTCTTCTGTTTACTCTCCACCCATTTTCCGTGTGCGTTAGGCGGGTCATTCCATTCCGAAGGTTAGGTAATTCTTCTTCACTTTCACTGAGGACAGGGATATCATTAGCGACTCTTATTACTGGTATATTGTCACCCTGAATTTCAATCGTACTCTCGACTCGAACGTTTCTGCAATTTCCCTAATTCCTTCAACCATATACAGATTGTACAGAAGAGACAGAGACTGCAACGCTGTCTTACACCTTTTTTAGCATGAACATTTTGTTCTACGTATTCCAGTTATTGTTCTGCATTGATTCTTGTACATATTGTGTATTACCTGTCTTCCCCTATATCATGGTCTTATTTTCTTCAGAAAATCTAACATCTTGCGCCATTTTGCAGTGTCGAACGTTTTTCCCCCTGTGTACAGGAAATTCAGTGTTTTTGCTTCATTTGTGAAGTGCAACGTCCGAACCTCCGCTCTAGTGCCTTTACTTTACATAATTTCAAATTGGACATTATCTAACAGATCGACCGTTTCCTATTCCATTCTTCTGTTTATTACTCCTGTCAGGATTGTTGAGATGTGAAGCTTATTGTACGATTTACAGGAAATGAATTCACACTTGTGAATACAACCAACCATCAGCATTATAAGGTAAGGAAATGACGATAAGGAAAATTTGTGCCGGACCTGGACTCGAACCCTGATTTCCCGCTGCAAGAGTGCGGTCGCGTTAATTGTCTTGGTTATCCCTGCAAGACTCAAGGCCAGACCAAGACTTGCGTGCACAGTTGTTCACAACCTGTACTCGTACTCACATTATGTAATTCCTGTTGAGGGGAGGACGATTAATCGGAAGTCGCCACCTGGTATCGGCAGATAAATATGATATTACAGGCCCAAATGCCCAAGGGAAAATTGCTTCGTTCTTATAAACGACAGAGGCACTGTAATATCGTAACTATACGGTTATTCTCACATATATCTACCGTTGCTGTCTTCGGGATTGTATGGATTATGAGTCAGGCGGTATGTCTCCAATATCATAGGCTCTAAACAGCCTGCCAAATCGAATACCGATAGCCGTTTGATTGTCACTTCCCCCATTGATTTCAGAAATTGTGAAGTAATGTTGTCTATCCCTTATGCGTTATTTGATCTGAAGCTCTGACGTTAATACGATTCCCTATGTCTTTCAGAACGATCACCATTATTGCTTTTATCACGTCATTTGACGTTCCCTCGGCCTCGTAAAGGCCTTTAGCGTACTCTTTCCACCAGCGGTCCCTCCAATTCCCATTGTCCTCTTAACATTGACGGCCTCCATATTAATTTTAGGAACACTGTTTTGACTTTCATATACGCTGAATCGTTTCTTCCGTTGATAATTTCTCCGTGTTCTTCACGTCATTCCTGCTGCCGTTGCGCTATGACTTCCCCTCGCTTCCTACTTATTTTATTCCTAAGTGATTCCTGTCTTTACCTTAACACTATTGTACTTCCTTCTTTCGCCGGTCAGTGGAAGTGTTTTTTCTGTTCTCCAAGGTTTCCTAGCAGTTATCTTCCTTGTACATAATTTACTCTCCCTTTTATCCGTGCTGTCCACTCATTTTAAAATGAACTGTCTTCTGTTCATTATCGCGCAGTGTCTACAGTTATAGCAAAATTCAAACGCATTTTAACATTCCTCTTTACTTCAGTATCCCATTTCGTTACACTGATTCTTCCGGACGATCTTGTTAAACTTTAGCGTATTCTTCATCATTACCAAATTGTAATCCGAGTCTGTATCTGCTCCTGAGTACGCTTTAAAATGCAGTATCTGATTTCTAAAGGTCTGTCTGATGATGGCGTAATCCTGCAGGTATCTTTTCGTGTTTTCTTTTCCAAAACAACCTCCTTCTCGTATGGCTTTTGAAAAATATATTCGTAATTACTAGCTGACATTTATTGCGGAACTTGATTAATATTTCTCCTCTCTTATTTCTACGACCGCACCTATTTTCCACCTAAACACTGTCTTCTATTTTTTCCTTTATAATCGCGTTCCAGTTCCGCTTAATTATTAGATCATCATCTCCCTTTACATACTGAATTCCTGGTTCAATATCCTCATATACTTTCTCTATCTCTTCATCTTCGTGACGTCACTATGTATACTTGAACTACTGTTGTTGACGTCGTTTCGTTGTCACTCTAATCATTCCACCGAACTGTTCACAATAACTTTCTCTCTAACGCAACATCCTATTCAAAACGAAATCTACTCCCGTTATATCATTTTCTGTTTCTGTTGATGATACCGTGACCGAGCGGTTCTAGACGCTTCATTCTGGAACGGTGCGACAACTACGGTCGCAGGTTCGAATCCTGCCTCGGGTATGGGTGCGTGTGATGTCCTTAGGTTAGTTAGGTTTAAGTAGTTGTAAGTTATAGGGGACTGATGACCTCAGAAGTTAAGTCCAATAGTACTCAGAGCCATTTGAACCATTTGTTGATGGTACCGTATATTCATCTCAACTATGTTAAGGCTTAAGCTTTGCATTTCCATCTTCTGACTTTCTAGCTTACCTATCGAGTTCAAACTTCTCACATTCCATGCTACTGCTCGTGGAATGTTAGCCTTTCGTTAGTTATACAATGTATTCCTCGTGGTTACCTCTCCCTTGGCAATCTCCTCCCTGGTGTCCGAATGGAGAACTAGTCCGAAACATTTTACAACTGCTGAAATCATCATGACTCGTTTTGCAGTTACGATCCACTTGTCTTGGGAAAACTCATGATGTGACTTTAATGCACTGGTTTCCGCTGCCTTCAGCACGCTCACGCCGTTGGTCATCGTTTACTGATGGCGATGATTTTGGTTTGTGGGGCGCTCAACAGCGTGGTTCTCAGCGCCCGTACAAATTCCCAGTCTTTACAGAGCCCACTCTCGCTATTTTGCCGAAAGATGATGAAATAATGAGGACAACACGAACACACAGCCGTCGGATGGAGAAAACAACCAACGCTGCCAGCAATTAAACCCGGGACCCTGTGATTTAGAGGCAGCAACGTTAACCACTAGATCACGAGCTATTGCTTATTGTTTCATCTTTTAGAACAGTTTCCAGACCCAACAGTAAGAGGGTGCGTCGAAACTCCCTCAGCTTCTCCACCCTCTTTTTGACAAGGCTTTTGACAGAAAGGGAGTGACTCCTAATACCGTAGGTCGCCAGCACCCATTGTGGGTGATTTTTATTTAGAATTTAAGCAGTGGCTGGGATTTAATTGAGGACCGGGGACGTTTAGCGTACTAGTAGAAAATTCTACTTCCAAACCACAAACATATCACATGTAACAGAAATAAACCCCCACGGGCTCAAGGTTCTTTCGTAAGTTCGTGCTTTGCTCAAATGGGCAGAGCTGTTGGGACCCATCCTTCCTTCCCAGGCTCCATTTCCTTTCCCGCGACCTTTCCTCCCTGTCTTCGCTCCTTCCCGTCTGCCCCCTCCACTCCTCTCTCGGTGTTCTTGCTTTTATCGACCTAGCGTTCCATCTGGTTTCTTGTATTCCTTCCGGTTTTTGTTCCCCTACGGCGGAGTTTCTATCCTTCTTCCTCATCCTCTTCCTTCCGCACAGTTGCCCCCCCCCCCCCCCCCAATCCCGGACTCTAGGTCACCAGCATGTATAGCCAGTTCATGTAGTGGAGCCGTTATCTAGCCATCTGGTTAAGCCCTCTGACACCAAAGCAATCGCCGGCCTGGGTGGTCGAGCGGTTGTAGGCGCTACAGTCTGTAACCGCGCGACTGAAACGGTCGCAGTTCTGAGTTCTAGGGGACTGATGACCTCAGAAGTTAAGTCCCTAGTGCTCAGAGCCATTTTTAAAGCAAAGCAATCACAATTCTGATACCTGGGCTGTTTCCTCATTGTGCATGCCCTGGAAGGTTTGCATGTCTTCCCTGAGCATTGCAACCAGGTGCAATGACCATCGTGTCAGACGACCCTTGCTGTAGCTGGATGGCGCCCACGGAGAGAGTCCCTGATCGGAATGGGTGGTATCAGAGAGGATGCTTTGGGTATGAAACATATTAAGTTCCATGAAACTGCTGTTGTTCTACGCCTTCTCTTCGGTTGGTAACGGATCATTTAATGCTGCTTCTTGGGACGCTGCATCCTTCCCTTTCCTGGCTACACCCTGGAGGAGGACCATGCTTATTGGTTAGGGGTACCGAGTCTGCTGTAAGACTGACGGGGGACACGTACACCCAAACCAAGCCGCTACTTTATGTGGAAAATATGGAAGACAAGTTTGGCGCAGTGGAGTCTCTCAGTAACATGGGGTCGTGTTCGCTGTTGATCAGAACTTCCTTTGCAACCCCATCTGCAGCCTTTCATGCTCGTCACCATCTTGGCGACCCCTAGTGTCGGTTACTCCTCACCAGTCCTTGAATATAGCGACGGGAGTCTTTTTTTCGTATGGACCTCATCCTTCAAACTGACTGAGGGACTCTGGGTCAATCTGGAACGACAGCACATGGTCAGGGAACAGTCAGTCGTCAGCGCCGTCTACCGCAGCAATGATAAATTTCCAGACACCTGTTCACACGATCTTTTCTGCTCCATTTCCAGTCAGGAATCCGTCCCTGCAGTTTGCAGGTTTTGTTAACGTCCATACTGTATTTCTCATGTTAAGTCGTCTCTTTCCAAGGGCTATAAGCAGATAAAGGCATATTGTGTAACCATGGGCAGCAGATCAGCTACTTCCTAATTTTATTACAAACAATGAATGAACTGTTACGTTCCTAATTTATTACTATTGCGACAACTGCCTTTCCCCCTTCATTATATTATAGAAATACCAGACAAATAATAAGCCTCTGTGTAAAATTTGGCCAACGGGTGTGGTCGAGTGGTTCTAGGCGTTTCAGTCTGGAACCACGCAACCGCTACGCTCGCAGGTTCGAGTCCTGCCTCGGGCATGGGTGTGTGTGCTTAGGTTAGTTAAAGTACACTACTAGCCATTAAAATTGCTACACCAAGAAGAAATGCAGATGGTAAACAGGTATTCATTGGACAAATATATTATACTAGAATTGACATGTGATTACATTTTCACGCAATTTGAGTGCATAGATACTGAGATATCAGTACCCAGAACAACCACATCTGGCCGTAATAACGGCCTTGATACGAATGGGCATTGAGTAAAACAGAGCTTGGATGGCGTGTACAGGAACAGCTGCCCATGCAGCTTAAACACGATACCACAGTTCATCAAGAGTAGTGACTGCTGTATTGAGACGACCAGACGTTTTCAATTGGTGAGAGATCTGGGGAATGTGTTGGCCAGGGCAGCAGTCGAACATTTTCTGTATGCAAAAAGGCAAGTACACAACCTGCAACGTGCTGTCGTGCATTATCCTGGCGAAATGCAGCGTTTCGCAGGGATCGAATGACGGGTAGGGCCACGGGTCATAACACATCTGAAATGTAACGTCCACTGTTCAAAGTGCCGTCAATGCGAACAGGAGGTGACCGAGACGTGTGACCAATGGCACCCCATACCATCACGCCGGGTGATACGCCTGTATGGCAATGACGAATACACGCTTCCAATGTGCGTTCACCGCGTTGTCGCCAAACACGGACGCGACCATCATGATGCTGTAAACAGAACCTGGATTCATCCGAAAAAATGACGTTTTGCATTCGTGCACCCAGGTTCGTCGTTGAGTACACCATCGCAGGCGCTCCTGTCTGTGATGCAACGTCATGGGTAAACCCTTCCATGGGCTCAGAGGTGATAGTACATGCTGCTGCAAACGTCGTCGAACTGTTCGTGCAGATGGTTGTTGTCTTGCAAACGTCCCCAGCTGTTGACTCAGAGATCGAGACGTGGCTGCACGATCCGTTACAGCCAAGCGGATAGGATGCCTTTCATCTCGACTACTAGTGATACGAGGCCGTTGGTATCCAGTACGGCGTTCCGTATTACCTTCTGCACCTACCGGTTCCATATTCTGCCAATAGTCATTGGATCTCGACCAACTCGAGCACCAATGTCGCGATACGAAAACCCGCAATCGCGATAGGCTACAATCCGACCTTTATCAAAGTCGGAAACGTGATGGTATGCATTTCTCTTTCTTACACGAAGCATCACGACAACGTTTCACCAGCCAACACCGGTCAAGTGCTGTTTGTTTATGAGAAGTCGGTTGGAAAGTTTCCTCATGTCAGCACGTTGCAGGTGTCGCTACCTGCGCCAACCTTGTGTGAATGCTCTGAAAAGCTAATCATTTGCATATCACAGCATCTTCTTCCTGTCGGTTAAATTTCGCGTCTGTAGCACGTCATCTTCGTGGTGTAGGACATTTAATGGCTAGTAGTGTAGTTCGAAGTTCTAGGGGACTGATGACCTCAGACGTTAAGTCCCATAATCCTCAGAGACTTTTGAAAAATTTATATGGTCGTTTTTCATCAATTTTTTCGTATGAAAAACCCATGTGTAGTGAAATAGAGTTGGTTTTTAGTGACAAAACGGAAAATGTTGCATAAACAAATACGAGCCTAAAAGTTAAATAGTAGGCAAAAAATAACATTTACTAGCTGTCATTACAGTAATTGAAGTTTCAGTAATGGATTAATAGGCATTAGGCAATATTAATTCTTCAGTGTGTTCAGAAATGTTGATTCTGTAATGTGTTGATTTGTAAGTTGACTAACTTCATCCGAAGCAATATCGTTCCAAGACGATATAAATTTTTCAGAAGACCCGTAACTTCCTACCAAAGTCGATTTTAGAAAAGGAAATTTATTTAAAAAACAAACAATCCAGTACCACTGCTATGGCAATATGATAAAGGGTTATCTGCAAAAAATAAAAATGCATGACATAACGGAGGCCAAAAAAGTAAAGTACCGAGAAATGGCTCTGAGCACTATGGGACTTAACGTCTGAGGTCAATCAGTCCCCTAGAACTTAGAACTACTTAAACGTAAGTAACCTAAGGACATCACACACATCGATGCCCGAGGCAGGAATCGAACCTGCGACCGTGGCGGTCGCGCGCTTCCAAACTGTAGCGCCTAGAACCGCTCGACTACCCCGGCCGGCAGTACCAAGAAATACCGGTTATTCAAAACTACAAGGTGCGACAATAAAGTAACGAGACTGATTTTCTTTGCAAGACGTGACAACCCTGCAGGCTTGCGTAGGCACAATATCTTTGACCTGGGTCTATAAGCTGCTTCTAGTGTAAGGGGCACATTGATGCAACTCCTCAGTCATGAGTTGTGCTGTAATAAGTTAACACATGTTTGTGTCTCTCGTCACGGAAATGGAACCACATAATATTGCGCAACGGTATGCCATTTCGTTTTCCGTTAAATTGGGTGAAGACGCGACGACAACTTACGGTAAGCTTCAGGAAGCTTTTGGAGAGAAGGTTATATCAAGAGCTCAAGTTTTTCGTTAGCAAAAAATATTGAAGTGAACGTAGAACGAATGTTGAAGATGAAGACCGCAATGGACGACCATCAACCTCACGGCCAGATGTCAACTTAGCCAGGGTGCGTGAACTCTTAGGATCTGATCGCAGATTATCTGTGAAAATGATTGCAGAAGAAGTGAAATCAAATGAGAAACGGTTCGTCGAATAATAACTCATGACCTTGGTATCAGAACGATTTGTGCAAAAATGGTCACTAAAAATCTCACACCACAACAGCGAGAAACACGGAAAAATGTGGTAGCCGATCTGTTAGAGCAAACGGAAATCAGTCCAGAATTGTTGAGCCGTGTTATTACTGGTGATGAAAGTTGCTTTTTCAGCACGATCCAGAGACAAAACGCCAAAGTTCGCAATGGTTCTCAAAGGGATCTCCCAGACCAAAAAAAGCTCGCATGTCAAAGTCAACAGTGAAATGCATGCTTGTGTGCTTCTTTGTTTCCAAGGGAATTGTTCATAAAGAGTGGGTGCAGTTAACCAATATTACTGCAAAGTAATTTTAGAAAGACTACGTAAAAGAGTTATTTGTGTCCGTGATGACATTGCTAATAATTGTATTCTGCATCACGAGAATACGCCATCCAATACTGATCTGTCAGTTTAGCAATTTTTAACCTCAAAACAAATTTTAGTAGTACCACAGCCACCTTATTCACCAGATATCGCCCCGTGCGACTTTTTTCTATTTCCAAGACTCAAAACAGTGGTCAACAATTTTCAAACTACACAAGATGTCCAAAAAGCAGTAACGAGGGTCTTGGAGGATATAACAGAGGATGAGTTCCAGAAATGTTACCATCAATGGCAGAAGCGCTGGAAAAAGTGGGTGCAGTCAGAAGGGAACTACTTTGAAGGAGACAACACTAAATTTGACTAACACGGTAAGCAACATTTTTTTTTCACAGCAGTCTCATGACTTTATTGTCGCATCTCGTAAAATACGGATATCAGTTTTAACCAATACGTTTTTACCGTACCTCCACTGCAGGGCGATTTTCGTACAGCCGACTCTAGCTGGCACGGCACTATGCGAGTCACTGCTCCGCAGTTGCTCTCCATGAGGTTTGTTGAGGAGAAGCGGAGGAGGAGATAAGCGGAGATCTCTTCTCGCTCAGATAAAGCGAATGCAGCGACTCAGGCGAGAAGGGAAAGGTAAACTGGAGGTGTGCGTAGGCAGGCTGTGTGGACAAGCCGCTGGGCAGGTGGTCGCGCCTCCATTTCGGCTGGTCCGGGCGCGTGCATCGATCAGCTGTCGATGGCGGCGACTGAGTGTTTGCTGTTTGCCGCCGTTGCGCTGCGATGTTTAAAGGCGAGCCGGCGACGAGCCGCTCTAAATCCCGTCAGAGCCCGCACCTGGCCGGCCGATCCCCTGACAACTTCATCTCCTCGGGGGATACGTTCCGCCGTGGCTGAAAAGAAAGGCCACAGCCGGCCACAAGAGTAATTACATACAAGACGCTCCTGGCGTAACTCAGTTCCAGAAAACGAGTGGTTGGGTTATTTCCAAAATCCGTGGACAGGTGATGAGGAGAATGTGGAAAATGGAGCTGGTGGCGAGCATATTGATCTTCTACCCGTGGAAAAACTAAAGTCTCTGATACAAACATCTAAAAATAGAAAATCCCCTGAGGAAGACAATCTCAATGTGGAACATGCTTAGTAATCATTATTCATAAGACTACTGAGTTTTGTAAATATTTGTTGGCAATACAGAAACATACCATGTTTATTCCGTTATCTAAAAAGGTGATTGCGGAAGATGTGACAATGATCAAAGTATTAGTCTACCGAACACAAGATGTATGTAAAACTAATGGCATATAGAGTAAAAGTACTTTCGTATACGGTTTTTATTCAAGAAAGGAATGGGTTTTGGATGGGATGATCTTGGTGACACAGTGTTTTCCAGTCCGCAAAATTATAGAAAATGGTTCTAATGGCTCTGAGCACTATCAGTCCCCTAGAACTTGCAACTACTTAAACCTAACTAACCTAAGGATGTCACCACACATCCATGCCCGAGGCAGGATTCGAACCTGCGACCGTAGCGGTCGCGCGGTTCCAGACTGAAGCGCCACTGATATACGCATGAGTATTCAAATGCAGAGAAATGTAAGCAGGCAGATGCGGCGCTGCGGTCGGCAACGCCTATAGAAGACAACAAGCGTCTGGCGCAGTTGTTAAATCGTTTACTGCTGCTACAATGGCAGGTTATCAATACTTAAGTCAGTTTGAACGTGGTGTTATAGTCGATGCACAAGCGATGGGACACAGCATCTCCGAGACAGCGATGAAGTGGGGATTTTCCCGTATGACCATTTCACGAGTGTTTTGTGAATATCACGAATCCGATAAAACATCAACTCTCCGAAATCGATGCGGCCGGAAAAAGATCCTGCAAGAACGGTACCAACGATGACTGAAGAGAATTGTTGAACGTGACACAATTACAATCGCTTCCGCAAACTGCTGCAGATTTCAATGCTGTATCAGCGTGCGAACCGTCAACGAAACAACATCGATATGGGCTTTCGGAGCCGACCCTTCTACCCTTGATGACTGCACGACACAAAGTTTTACTCTTCGTCAGGGCCTGTCAACACCGACATTGAACTATTGATGAACTGGAAACATATTGCCTGGTCGGACAAATCTCATTTCAATTTTTATTGAGCGGATGGACGTGTAGGCGAGATGGAGACAACCTTATGAATCCATGGACCCTGCATGTCAGCAGCGAACTGTCCAAGCTGGTAAAGGCTCTGGAATGGTGTGGGGTGTGTGCAGTTGGAGTGATGTAGGATGCCTGATACGTCTAGATACGACTCTGACAGGTGACGCGTACGTAAGCAGCCTGTCTGATCACCTGCATCCATTCATGTCCATTGAGCATTCTGACGTACTTGAGCGATTCCAGCAGAACAATGTAACATTCCACAGAATTGCTACAGAGTGACTCCAGAAACACTCTTCTGCGTTTAAACATTTCTGCTGGCCACCAAACTCCCCGGACATGAACATTATTGAGCATATCTTGGACGCCCTGCAATGTGCTGTTCAGAGGAGATCTCCACTTCCTCGTACTCTTACGAATTTATGGACAGCCCTGCAGGATTCATGGTATCAATTCCCTCCAGCTCTACTTCTGACATTAGTCGAGTCCATGCCACGTCGTGTTGCGGCACATCTGCGTGCTCACGGGGGCCCTACACGATATTAGGTAGGTGTACCAGTTTCTTTGGCCCTTCAACGTTCGAATACACACCAAAATCAAAGCACAAAAAATTGCCTTGTAGCGAACCGTCGAGATTATTTGAGCACGACTTCTACGGGACTCTTCTTCAGTGTTCGTTTCCTTCTTTGACTGGTAGCGCTACCAGCCACATTTGAGCACTGTAGTCTTCTGCGTCTCCGTTTGGATTTCTTATGTGCTGTGAAAACAGAAAAAAAAAACTTTCCGCATGGCTTCACGTGATTTCGCATAAGTGGCAAAGTAGTACGGCAGCGTACCGGACATCATCGGATATATATGGACGCATTTCATTGAGTAGATATGCACACTAATTCCTGTTACATAATTCTACGGATAATAGAGGAGACTTAGTATGTAAATTTCTGAAGAAGAATTCATGTTCGGGAATGTACAATTTGAATAAGGCATAAATTTAAAGATGGACCACTTTCAAATCTCCAGATCCACTGCAAGCATACGGTGCAGAGATGAGCTGTGACCTGTATGCTCTACGAGAATGGCTCCACGTAGTTACCCTGCTGTTCACTGCACGAGATGCAGTTGCGATGCAAGCGTCTGTGCACACGGTCCAGAAACCTGGGTGTTCATCCGTGGAGCACCACAGCCAACCCATCTAGTTACTGGCGTACTATGTGATGGACTGAGGTGATACAGAAAACGTTATCCATATAAGCGTTCTGCACTTCTATCATTACATACCTTATCTTGACGTGGAAGATTTTAAGGTGATCCAACAATCAAACTTGTTTTATACAAAAAACGGAACGTCTTCACTACTTATCAAAACTTGGAAATTAGACGCCAGTAATAAAAATTGTCAAGCACCCTGTATAAACGATTGATTTCCGAGATACATCTGGTAATGCAATTTTTATTCTGAAATGGACCATGTATACACTGTGAATGATCAACACAGTAAAGCTTTACACCTTGTAAAGAACCTAATGAGGTCACAGTGTGTCAACACACAAAGTCTGCGGATGACGATAATACATTTGCATCGGTTTATTTATGTATTGATAAACACTCTGAAGTGTTTTATGGTACGCAGCTTGTCTCTCATGGACGTTGTAATGAATCTTGCTTCCTCACAATTTTCGTACTTCAATTGAAATGTTCGATTCCATATAAATTTCCATCTAACTTAATTTTTGCATTTAAATTAAATATTCCGCATATGAAGGTAATTTTGCTTATATTCGATCGCCAAAGTACTATTTTTCTGATAATATAATTTTATTTTTCACATTGATCGATTTTGCAAAAACAATCCTGAACCATGGAAGTTAGCAATAATAATTGTTAACTTAAATGAGTTAAAAACTGCTTTACAGTGAAACTAATACTACTACGGCTTAGTTTTCGTGTAAGTAAATTTCTGTTTTCATTCCTAATTTTTCTAATTTTGCTCTCGGTAACTCAATCGACAGTTGTGCAAAAACAGGAAGCTGATAGTTTTTATTTTGTCCAAATTTGCAACGATCCATTTTAATTACTAGGAGCTTAATTCCTCATATAAATAATTATTCCCAGAAAATGTTATATAAATTAAATTTTGAAAAGGAATTTCAGTTAAGAGAATCATTATAAAATTCATTTTAACTATATATTGTACTACAAGATAGTGAAAACTACGTACGTAATATTTATAGAAATTTGATACATCACTTTCAGTTGTTGTCGAGATTCGTCAATGTAACTATCACGTTGTTTGTATTGTGTTGATGTGCTGCACAATGCATTTACTTAACAAGTGGGGTTGTAGTAAGAATTTATGAATAATTACTGATGTCAAACAGCAACAATGTTCCAGCGACTGTTACTAACAAGAAACCTTGGACCTGTTAATTGGAAAGCACAAATAGGAGCCGACACCCTAAAACAATGAGACCGCCATAGCTAGATAAGTAGTATTTATATATTAATATCATGTTTCTTCCCTTATGAAATGACATTGCTGCACTGGGTAGCCGTGCGGTCTTAGCCGCCTTGTAGGGTTTTCGCGGCTTCCCCTGTCGGAGGTTCGAGTCCTCCCTCGGGCACGGGTGCGTGTGTGCTGTCCGTACCGTAAGTTAGTTTACGTTAGTTTAATTAGTGTGTAAGCATAGGGACCGATGACCTCAGCAGTTTCGTCCCATAGAACCTTACCACAAATTTCCAAAAATAACATAAACGTTGACAGTACTCGAACAATTATTCAAAAGTAGGATAATTACATTCTCTACATCTACGAACGAAATTTTAGTGGTCTTGGTAAGCCATTTTTCCCGGTGCCATTGCATTGTGAGGTTAATGGTCTGGATTTACTTCTGTTGTATTGTCCGGATACTTGAGGTTTTGTTTTCCTGATTTGTTTACCTATGGTAGTTCTGTATCCGCATACGGGAAGAGAGTGGCCCGTTTCTTTTCCTCTCATTATACATGATGAGACTGTCGTTGAAGAAACATTAATCGGCAATCTTCATTTCTCTCGGTCTCCAGTGATCGTGGATTGGTGATAAATTAAATACTGATCATTTCTCCATGTATCTAATGAGACCTTCATTGCTCTGACATGAAAGTCTAATCTTCGTATCTCCGTATCTCTAATGACCACGTCGCTGATGGGACAAGCCTTAATATTCACTGCTAAGCAAAATTAAAATTCAGAGACTACTTCTCGGCGTGCGACGTACAGTTAACGTAGAACTGACAAAGAATTTCAATGTAACACTACCTTTTTCGTGAAGAAGTCCCTTTCCTATTAGTACAATGATGGGCTAGCTGCATCACGGAGAAGGAAAGTATAATCTTAACCGAGAACGACATTTAGGTCTCGGTGTAACAAACAGATTAAACCTCGTACACATTATTATGTTGGAGGAGAGAATTCTGTAGTAGCGCCAACCCCGCATACACTGTATTCGTTCTCCCATGGGTGCCTCTCCAGCGGTAGGCAAATAGCCCCTATGGGTACTGAAACGTAAGAGAGAACTGTAAATGTAACTCTGTCCGTGAGACGAACACAAAGTAGAACGTGCAATGCAAGTAAAGTTTCGTCCCATGTCATATCACTTCGTATTATCATCTCTAGATATTCAAATGTAGTGTCAGGCTCCAAACATTTACCATTAGTATTAGTTTCAGATAATATGAGCTGTTCCTTTTTTATCATACATGTTGTACAGCATTACACGTACGTTTCTTTGCAAAGCAGTCACCACGTATCTTCATGTATGTGTTGTTAAAGAAATTGACATAATATAGTGCCCAGACCAATCGGACAGTTAAAAGATACTTTTCTAGACGGTTTAAGATTGTTTGTGGATCTTGTGTTAAATTTATCTCTAGCTCTATTCACTTTTCCAGGCTTTTCATTTCCCTGATTATTCTGCATCGAAGTGTAAGTAAATTCTGTTGCACAAATCCTCTGAGCCCGCATCAGTGATATTTGCCTCCTTCCGGTTCCTTTGACATTCCCTTTTACAGGGGAGCACATACGCTAATTAGCATAAGGAATTATCTTCCAAGGAACTCCAGGCTGTTGAATAACTGAACACTACACCGTCGAGTTGCTCATTCGTTTACTTATTTAGTTATTCTTGGCCGGCTGTAGCTAGAAGATGAGAGATACATATACGCCCGTGTTCACACATAAGAACAAGAAACAGAAGCAAGTGTTAATATAGAGTCGCCCTCATATAGCTGTTGCAGCAAAGCAAAATAATTTTCCAAGATCAATTTCTTAACCAATCGTTCGATACAGAAATTCGAAGCAAAAGTTCATCACACCTATAATTGCCAGCAGTTGCGGTCTTGCGGCAGTTCACGTGAACAGTAATTATCGTGCTCTATCTTTGTACTTTATGATTCGATGGCGCCATGAATAAGAACAACTTTCTTTATAAACATTAAAAAATATATGTAAATGCGGACATAATGTCTGCAGGGAGATGAAGCAACTGTTTGTTTTATCTGATTATCTAATCCAGTCATAGGTACGGCATTATACAGCTGAACTTCATACCTGCTTTATTTTTGTATTTGCTACTGCGTGTCGCATCAGTTTCGTTACTGTTACTGTTGACTCGACATTAGTATTTTAATGTTTGGGCAGCTCGTAGCAAAGCTTTGGAAAATGTGATAACTGTGGCTTTTTAAACTGGCGTACTGTAGTGCTGATATACGTAAAATAATGCGGCTTGTCCATACGTTGCCCTTATCAAGTACGTATACAATTACAGTCCTCTATGGTTTAATCACTTCACTGAAACTTAACATTTACATTGCGATGACAAATAAAGGAAAAACTAAAGGAACGTATGACGCTCTCAGTACTGCATGTGTTAATCAGGAAGCAGAAGTTTAGATTTCTGCCATATAATACCTATGTATTGTGAATCTGCTGCTCATAACTGCATGTTATGCAGCATTGTTCCTTCGGCGAGTGAACGTCTGTAGTCTTTAAAAAAATTATCTTCAAACATCGACTGCACACAAATGACAACATTTACAAATGCATCATATAAATGGGTAGGAAACCAGACACATCATCCAAAATGTTTTTATTCGCTCTTAGTAGCTCAAATGGCGTACTGTATTTTTCCGTATTCAGCTGGAAGCAATGTATGGGATTAAGGCGGAAAGAAGTTAATACGGATAGACTGAGGTTTAGGAGTTTTACCCAATATGGAAGAATCGTTTTGAAAACCCGAAAATCTATCTTCGGCGACGGGGGAATGTCATATCCCCCTCACCTTGGCTACTGTGCCAATACACCGCCTGACAAAAAATTAAAGCATCGAGGAGAGGAGATCGAATGAAACTTCATGGTTTGGGTGTGATCTTATTTGGTGATTAACCCTTCAACCGAAGCATCTCTTAGATATGTGTAGCTAGAAACATGAGGTCTCATAGACCTCTTAATATTTTTTACCACATAACTCCACGTTAGCTGACTAAAGTGAAGTGAATAGTCAACTGTTTCATAGTATAAGCGGATGAAATACTATTCAGCGCTTCTACAGACGTCGTTGATTACATTATTTCAAATGAACTCGAAACAAGGTGAGTCTTGAAGTTACTGTTAGTATTGTTAGGCCAGTCATGATATTTGTGAGTATAAATTAAAGAGACTGCAGAAAATGTAAACGAAGGTAGTAATCAAATGAATTGAAAATATTAATTCACAAAATTTTTGCACATTCGACGTACATCTTCCAGCCATATTTCAGGAAAACTGGCTGACCACATTTGGTGAATTTATACCACTGTTTATACGGCATTTTCCTTTTCTCTGACGCAGGACTCTTCATACCGTTCTCCCTGTGTTCCAGTGTATCAGCTGGTATGCCTCTAACACTTCGTCATCAGATAATTGCCTTATATTCGAGATTTGGTAAGCGTTAGCGTCAAAATTCGGCTTTTGTGCTTTTAGTATAAGCATTCCTCTTTTCTGGATATTATGTTGAACTGCTTTTCTTGCTTTTAGTAGACTTTGAAAGTACCCACCTGAGATGATCATTCCGGCAAAAGGCTGTGTTTACTGTGAATAATTACCTGTGTACACGTTACAATTGGCTCTTCTTCCAATGAAGCATTTTCTTCACTAGTGTCACACTGTTTCATCGTGACCACCAGTTCAAATGGTTCAAACGGCTCCGAGTCCTATAGGACTTAACATCTGAGGTCATTAGTACCATAGAACTTAGAACTACTTAAACCTAACTAACCTGAGGACATCTCACACAGCCATACCCGAGCCAGGATCCGAACCTGCGGCCGTAGCGGTCGCGCGGTTCCAGACTGAAGTGCCTAGAACTTCTCGGCCATTCCGGCCGGCTGACCACAAGTTACCACAAGATAAGCATCAGTATCAATGTCATGTCATCGTCGTTCCCATTTTCCTCTTCACCTACTTAACGCAATTGCTATTACATCCAAGCTTCAAAAATTGGGTCAACTGCAGACATCTTAGAAAATCACTCCATCCTATAGCTGCATTACCGAATTCGCGCATGTCATAAAACACTACAAGAAATCCCAAAAATCAACTGAAAGGAAAATATGCAGTAATTATATACATGTGGGCTATTCGGCTTATCTAAATATCACACATAATGCGAAGTATGTGGTTAGACGGGTACCAATTTTGTTCTAAATAATATACATTACCGTTTGACTGACAAACTCAAGCTGATTGTTGAATGTTGCTTTACACTCGGCAAGCATTAAAGAGGAGATACTGAAAAAGAAAGAGGGTGGTTTTTTGCAGCGCTACAACATTCAATGTCTAAAATGAATTATGGGTCTGAGAGACCGTTGTTTCTCGTTAAGGCTTGAAAAACCGAATCGTATTTACAAACATCTTGGCAGTATAAGCCCACTCATTAGTATGACATTGGCCCGTCAGGCCAGTATGTATGTAGTGATTCAGTTGAGGAGTGTGGGTCCTTGATGCCCTAGATACCAGCACAAGGACGCAGTAGACGTCCGGGTTGGTGCCATAAATTTTCCATCGGATCAGATTTGGGGATGTTGCTGGGCACAGAAGTGCCTCAACATCTCGCAGACGTTTTGTAGAGATATGTGTCATGTCTAGACGAGCATTTTCCTGTTGAAAAATGTCATCATGAATGAGATTTTCACTCTGCAGCGGAGTGTGCGCTGATATGAAACTTCCTGGCATATTAAAACTGTGTGCCCGACCGAGACTCGAACTCGGGACCTTTGCCTTTCGCGGGCAAGTGCTCTTGCCCGCGAAAGGCAAAGGTCCCGAGTTCGAGTCTCGGTCGGGCACACAGTTTTAATCTGCCAGGAAGTTTCAATGTCATCATGGTTCTGTCACTTGAGAGCTCACCCACCTCTGTGTCGTCGGAATGCCCTTAGACACTACCGGTCTTGAGCTGAAGAAATAAACGATGGCTTCCCATACGCCAGGTGTAACACCACTGTGCTTTTCGAAACTATTGGAAGAGTAGGACCTCGCACGAAGTCGACGCTATGCTAGCCGACGATGGTGATCCGGGGTAACACAGAACCGCAATTCATCGCTGGACACTGTGTGACGTCATTTTTATCAGTCCATTATTCTCGTTCGTGGCACCACTCCAAGCGCAGCTGCCTGTGTTGTATTATTAACAGTATCTCACGATTGTAACAGCAATTCCTTTGTCCAGAAGCTGTTAGTTTTCGACCAGTAGTGAAGAATGTCACAGAATGTTGCTGGAAGCCCATTACTTGCTCTTGTTTGATAAGCGAAGACGTGAAGGGGCTACAATGTGCTTAATGCAGGATACAGCAGCCCTCTCGTGCGGTCCACTGAAGCTTTGATGACGGGTATGCCTACCCTCACGCTTCACCGGCCTTGTGGCCGAGCGGTTCTAGGCACTTCAGTCTGGAACCGCGTGACCGCTACGGTCGCACTCTCGAATCCTGCCTGGGGCATGGATGTGTGTGGTGTCCTTAGTTAGGTTTAAGTAGTTCTACGTTCTAGGGGACTGATGACCTCAGATGTTAAGTCTCAAAGTGTTCTGAGCCATTTGAACAATTTTTGAACTTGTTCCTCTGGCGAGCGTTCATGTGAAGGGGCTACAACGTGTTCAGTGCACAATACGGTGACGCTTTGCTATTGTGGTCAGATATAGTCCGCGAGAGCCTTGATGAAGTGCATGCCTGCCCTCACGTGCCCACGCAGTCTACCATCGTGCCCGTGTTATAGTTGAAGATCCCAAAAAATTCCGATACTGCACGATTCGAACATCCGTTCGACCAACCTGCCAACTGGAGACCCAAATGAGGCCTCTTTCAACCTTTCAGATGTTGATAACGCTGACTCAGAGGAGTACGCGCCACCTCCGCGACCTTCACAGTACAGACGCAACATCTGACGCTGTTCGCGACCCTTATTCACCGTACCAGTCCTGATAAGAACACTAAACACGAACAACACTAATGCACTCTGGGGCCGTCCTGTCTGTACCAGAGAATTGCAACTCTTATGATTTAGATATCCAGCGATGGCGTCTACGTGTACTAGGCACACTGACATCTTACGGGTGGTTCACTACTTATGTGCAGCAACGAGTTGCTTTACAGCTTTTTAGCCGGAGATGATGGAGGCAGCAGTCTTTTGTTATGCATAGTCTATGTTAACACATTACTTATTAAGAGCTGTTACAGTTTATAGGTATACTCGCGCCGCCGGTGTGGCCCTGCGGTTCTAGGCCCTTCAGTCTGGAACCGCGCGGCCGCTACGGGGACTGGTTCGAATCCTGCCTCGGACATGGATGTGTGTAATGTCCTTAGGTTAGTTAGGTTTAAGTAGTTCCAAGTTCTAGGTGACTGATGACCTCAGATGTTAAGTCCCATATTGCTCATAGCCATTTGAACCATTTTTGAACCATAAGTATGCTGTTGTCCAAAATTAAAGCAACAAACGGAAATTGCGTTTATTTTGCAACAAAACGGTATAAACTGGTGACAAAGTAGAAACGAAGTAAAGAATAAAGAACGTAAACAACTGCAATATGCATAATGGTGGATAAAAATGTTATTCGTTTTTTTCAACTTAACGCATTTGCACACACATTCTGAGAACTGGTTAATGTGCTCGGTACGGTGCGTGACCACCTCTGGCAGCAATACAGGCCTGACAAAGACAGGGCATGCTGTGAATGATGTCATCAGTCTCATTTGGTGGCAATAACGTCCAGTCTTCCTGCAGAGGTGCTCTTAGAGTGGTTGCTGACGAGCTTCAAGCCGTCTTCGTAGTGTACCCCAGACATGCTGTATGGGCTTCAAATTGGGAAAGCGACGCCATGAGTGCAGTGTCTTCCGTTTCCAAGAAAACACCCGTGAACTATGAGGTCGCGTATTATCGTCCATCAATTCGAAGTTTCGGCTCGCAGCACTTGGCAACAACTGTATATGAGGTCCCAAGATCTCGTCACGAGACCGACAGCAGTTAAAACATGCCGATTCATCAGTACAATGTGAGGAAGAGGGCTCCGAGTGGTCAACATAATCCCCATTAGGGATCCTCGTCGATGTCGGTCTTTTTCCACAATGTTTCGGTCCCAAAATCGTATTCCACGTTTCCTCTATATGCGAATCCATATTGAATCACTCTCCAGACTAAACTGGGACTCATCTGTGAAAACAACATTAGTGCACTTTTCGACCGCCTAGGTGGCTTGTTGGTGACTCCACTGTACACGTTCACTCCTATGAAGACGCGTCAGAGGTAGACATACATCAGGTCACCGACAATAAAGTCCACTCTGCCGAAGCCTTCTGCACACCACGTCCAGTGAAAGCTGCGAGCTCACATGCCAGTTTCCGTGCAGTATTAAGGTGGTACTGTCGTACCGTTACAGTCAAATAACGGTCCTCTCCACTGAAACACAGGTGGTCCGCCCTGCCCTGCCCTGCCCTGCCTTTAGGGATGCAGTTTCGGTCTCTGTACTCTGTCGCCCCATCCTAGGACCATTCACACTAAGCAGTCGAGCCACATAAGTCTTTGACTGTCCTCCTTCCTTTCTTTCTCTGGCCCCCCACCGCAGAGTTTATGGTAGGCACATTCTCTGTGCCATACTGCACCGTCTGTGACTGTACACAGCGATTTTGGATGTAGGACTACTCGGTAAAGACTACCTGATTTCATAGGTGCCCTGACATTATCGTTGGCGTCGTTGTCCGTTGACCGGAACGCCATCTTCCGTGCAGACTCGATCGTACGGACATCTGGTTGACAGTTCGTATAATTATATCGTAAATTAGACACAGGAAGGGGAAACAGCGGTTTGTTGCTTTAATTTTGGACACCAGTGAGTGTACTTCGGTAGCTCAGGCGTAGATTCCAAGATGGACTAAAGGTACCTGAGTACTTTGTTTGTGCATAGTGTTAATGCTTACGAATGTATTATCAAACACTTTGTTTCTGCATAGTGTTAATGCGTACGAATGTATTATCAAACAATTTACAACAGAGCTCGTCATTCAGCTGAAGCGGTGACGCGTAAAAGAGAACATGCACACAGTAAATAAAAATGATCTGCAGAATGGAATACATATAGGATAAGCGTAATGGAAACACTTCATTCAATTTAAGTGAAATCGAACATGTGCCATGATACAAGGCTGTGAAAATACGTGGTTCAGAGCAAACACGAACCTATCCGTATACATATTTCGTACAAAGAAGAACTAGTCCACTACGGGCATTATCAGACGCTGATTCCAGTGACGCTGTTTATATGTCAGTCACGGACAGACGTTCCCGCGCAGAGCAGCTGCTACCATCAGTTTGTGTTTGTGTGCTCCCTCGTTATAATACTGCATAGTACTAATGTTAACAGTTATTGTTACGAGGACACAGTTACTTACCTGCTGACCGGGTTTTCGAAAAGGTACGGAAACTTCAACAGAAATGGCCAACAATTCTAACAAAAGAGGAATATAATGAGGACTACAGAACATGGATGAAGTGAGTAATTTAGGTAAAGATTGGAGAGTGGTAGACGAGAAGCACTTATCTAAAGGCCTAGGAAATTTAGGCCACATAAGAGAAATGAAGTTAATATACGGGGTGTTTCAAAAATGACCGGTATATTTGAAACGGCAATACAAACTAAACGAGCAGTGATAGAAATACACCGTTTGTTGCAATATGCTTGGGACAACAGTACATTTTCAGGCAGACAAACTTTCGAAATTACAGTAGTTACAATTGTCAACAACAGATGGCGCTGCGGTCTGGGAAACTTTATAGTACGATATTTTCCACATATCCACCATGCGTAGCAATAATATGGCATAGTCTCTGAATGAAATTACCCGAAACCTTTGACAACGTGTCTGGCGGAATGGCTTCACATGCAGATGATTCTGGATTCTGGCGGTACACCTGGTCTTTCAAGTGTCCCCACAGAAAGAAGTCACAGGGGTTCATGTCTGGCGAATAGGGAGGCCAATCCACGCTGCCTCCTGTATGTTTCGGATAGCCCAAAGCAATCACACGATCATCGAAATATTCATTCAGGAAATTAAAGACGTCGGCCGTGCGATGTGGCCGGGCACCACCTTGCATAAACCACGAGGTGTTCGCAGTGTCGTATAAGGCAGTTTGTACCGCCACAAAGTCGCGAAGAATGTCCAGATAGCGTGATGCAGTAATCGTTTCGGATCTGAAAAATGGGCCAATGATTCCTTTGGAAGAAATGGCGGCCCAGACCAGTACTTTTTGAGGATGCAGGGACGATGGGACTGCAACATGGGGCTTTTCGGTTCCCCATATACGCCAGTTCTGTTTATTGACGAAGCCGTCCAGGTAAAAATAAGCTTCGTCAGTAAACCAAATGCTGCCCACATGCATATCGCCGTCATCAATCCTGTGCACTATATCGTTAGCGAATGTCTCTCGTGCAGCAATGGTAGCGGCGCTGAGGGGTTGCCGCGTTTGAATTTTGTATGGATAGAGCTGTAAACTCTGGCGCATGAGACGATACGTGGACGTTGGCGTCATTTGGACCGCAGCTGCAACACGGCGAACGGAAACCCGAGGCCGCTGTTGTATCACCTGCTGCACTAGCTGCGTGTTGCCCTCTGTGGTTGCTGTACGCGGTCGCCCTACCTTTCCAGCACGTGCATCCGTCACGTTCCCAGTCAGTTGAAATTTTTCAAACAGATCCTTTATTGTATCGCTTTTCGGTCCTTTGGTTACATTAAACCTTCGTTGAAAACTTCGTCTTGTTGCAACAACACTGTGTTCTAGACGGTGGAATTCCAACACCAGAAAAATCCTCTGTTCTAAGGAATAAACCATGTTGTCCACAGCACACTTGCACATTGTGAACAGCACACGCTTACAGCAGAAAGACGACGTAGAGAGTGGTGCACCCACAGACTGCGTTGCCTTCTATATCTTTCACATCACTTGTAGCGCCATCTGTTGTTGAAAATTGTAACTACTGTAATTTCGAAAGTTTGTCCGCCTGAAAATGTACTGTTATCCCAAGCATATTGCAACAAACGGTGTATTTCTGCCGCTGCTCATTTAGTTCTTATTGCCATTTCTAATATACCGGTCATTTTTGAAACACCCTGTACGTATACAAGGACGAAGCAATTGGAAACACTCATATTGATGTGGAGGCAACTGCAGTCTGGAGGTCCTGGCAAGATGAACAAGAGTTAAGTCTCTTTAGAAAGACGGATGGACCGTTACTATGCTCTTTTCTTAAGTACGAGCTGAAGCACTTCTCATCCATCCAATCTCAGATGACAAGAAGGAAGATGCTGATGGTGTAATGTAAACTCGCAAAATCGAGAGGACTTTAGGTGGTATACATACATCATTAACGATATACCAATACACAGAGGTAGAGAAAATCGCTTGTCAAGGTTTGGAAGAAGCTGTTTTATATGTTCAGATGTGACTGTTACCTCAAAGAATCGTACTCTGTTATGGTGACTTGGAATATTTTCAGTAAATGTGAAGCTACAATAAAATCAAAATATTCGGTGAAACACCGAATATCAATGTTACAGTTGCCAATTCATATTTTTTTTCATAATATACTTACGAAATTGTTACACATTACGTAATTTGGTATAGTATGGAAAGCATTATAGAATAAGATGAAGTTTTGAAAATAATTAAAAGCTGACCATGAATAAATGATTCATATAAATGAGATCATTCCCATATCTAAGTGCAGTGTTTAAAGGAATATTTTCATCGTATATTTGATTTACAGGTATGAACTGCATTTTGGCACAAAAATAAAATCGTTTGAACGCCCATGTGTTAATTTCATTCATACGTATGTCTGAAATAAGTTTTACATTTTAGTGGCCATGTTTGTCTTTGCATTCGATTCCTCAGTTAGTGCTGTTATGAAATCCCTAATATTTACGGAAAACAGTGTAACTAAGGACGATGGGCTGTGCGATAAAGACTAGAGGTGAAAAAACGAACATCAAGAAATGTCTATACTGAACAGTATAGGAAACTATACTTGTGAGCCAGATTACTAACAGCGATCATAAACGGATATACTGAGTAATGAATGTAAACGATTGGCTGCTGACGAAATGTAAGCTTCGACATCGAAACTGTTTCCCTGACGTATAAAACCCTCACATGTTCGTTTCTCTAAATCTTTCACGGTGCGTATGAGTTATTGGGTTTATAATCTTGCCACTGAGAGAGCCGGTTATTTATTTCCACGTTATCTCCCATGTAGCACGTACGCGAGGAGCTGCGTCGCGTATAAAATAGTTGTTAAATTTCCCCAGGGAAACTCGTTAATCCTGCGTGCTTTGGAGCCCTCTCTTTGTTTTGACAACAGAATGTTTCTCCTTAGTTGCTTCCCATAAATTGTCTCCTGCAAGACAGCCTTTTGTGGATATTTTTAAAGTTGGTGCACCTGGAAAGGCATTTTGCTGATCTAAATCAGCAAACAAGTAAACACAATTAAAGAGTAAAATGAGCAATCATATGAACGTATACTTATAATAAAACTGTAACTGACCGATGTCTGCACAGGAGATATTTCAGAAAACTTAATATGAGAGGTCTTGTTAACAGCAATAGAAGTCAAAACAATTCCCATAGGAGGTCAGGGAAACTGTTTTTAGGAACCTTTAGATGCTTTTTTGTTAAAATAATTTTGCATAATCTAAGTTTAGCATTTTATGTTTCGTGTGATGATCATTTTATTATACTGGAAGAAAAAAATCGGGACACAGAAAGTTTTCTACAACTAAGAAAAGCAGGATAACATGATAGAATATATAAAAATTTGTATTTTGGAACGTTTTATCACCATAACAACAACGTTAATAGTTCGTCCCGATATCCATAAACAGTCTTGAGTTCATTCTTGAATCGGTATAACTATTATTGTTGATAAGTTGGTCTAGTTGAGACTAAAAATCACTGTCGTACATTTCTTCAGAGGTTTTCATCTTGTCTTATCGATTAAGTGAAGTGATGAAATTGTTGTGATTTCGTATTAGGGTCTTCGTTCGTTTAACTTCTTCCATTCTTGAATTCATTCTTCAGTTGGTGTAATTATACTATTATCGTTGACAGTAATAATGCCTGGCCGACATGGATTTCGAACCTGCATGAATTTTGAAAAATCCTGAAGTTGAAGATGTCAGACAGCAACGGAATAGAACTGATGTGTCTGTAAGAACAGATTGTTTAATTTTCTTACTTTTTTTAAATTCAACGCGAATCTGTTCCCTATCCAGATCTATTGGTATTTCATACTTCAGATACCCGTATCTCCAAACAAACTAATTTCTAACTTAGTGTAATCTGAAAAAGTCTCTCTCTATTGAACTACACAAAGACATAATATAATTAGCTCAACAGTGTCTGCAAATTGAAGCTAAGTGTTAGTATGAAAATTTAGTACTACCCGGAATGTAAACTGACTTCGGACGTAAACGCGCAGCTTGACTCACAAAGAAATTTCTTGCCCTAAACTGTATTTTCACTGTATTTTCACTTACCTCGTGTCTTGACAAATATTTTTGGAAGTTTCTAAAAAGCAGCGCACATCATACGGAAGCAAAGCAACATTAAAAACTACGACTGAAAATTTTATACCACGAAATGCAACGTACTTACGTACATAACAAACTGAACTAAGGGAGGGAATTTTAACAGTTAAGAAACGATTACTAAAAAATTGAATATTCATGGATATTCACAATAGTATTTACATAACATGACTTTAAGTAACAACTTTAAGCAAAGGGAATCGCAAACCACCTATTAGGGCAATCCATATAACAACCATACTATCTGAGCTTCGTTGCTACAATATCAATAACACAAAACAATTCTATGCACCTGCTTGGTTACCTCAGTCTCAAAACATTCCAGAAAGACTCACAAATAATATCCTTGGCCTCTCTCTCCATAACTGCATCAAAAATATTCATACTCCAGTTCTCTCAAACTCATATCGCACTCATAAAGAAAATCTCCTGGCCATTCTTCAAAACCTTCCAAATTGTAATCCGCCTTTCTGTAGCTCCGGCTGTTGAAATCCCTTCTTACCACGAGCAGATAGGCGTAACAAGTTGAAATTTACACTAATCAGCCAAAATATGATAACCACTACCCACCGCGACGCTGTATATCGCCTGGTGGCATTGTGGGCAACAAAAGCACGTTAAGCGGAGCAAACACGGACGGGTAATCACCCTATGGACATATGGACTGCCAATGGCGATATCCATTGCAATAAGCGACATTGACATATGGCAGATTATTATTAAGCAGAACCTGTAAACGAGTATCTCGAAAACGGCGTAGCTGGCCGAATGTTCAATAGCTACTGTCATGAGCATCTACGGAGAGAGCTAGAAAACCAGGCGACTCTTCACAGTTCGCGCGTTCGGCGGCCTGTCTGCTCTGTGAAGCAGGACAAATGCTGATCTGTGGCATCTCTGCCGAAAAAAGCACAGCCGGCCGGTGTGGCCGAGCGGTTGTAGGCGCGTCAATCTGGAACCGCGCGATCGCTACGGTCGCAGGTTCGAATCCTGCCTCGGGCATGGATGTATGTGATGTCCTTAGGTTGGTTAGGTTTAAGTAGTTCTAAGTTCTAGGGGACTGATGACCTCAGATGTTAAGCCCCATAGTGCTCAGAGCCATTTTGAACCATTTTTGAAAAAGCACAATGCTGGGGCACGAACAAGTGTTTCGGAGCACACCGTTCATCGCACATTGTTGAACATGGAGCCCTGCAGCAGATCACCCATACGTGTTTACATATTGAACCAACGACATCGTCAATTACGACTGCAGTTGGCATGTGACCATGGGGATTCGACCGCCGATCAATGTAAACGTGTCGGCTCTCCAGGTGAATTACATTTTTGCTACTCTGGCTCGCTCGTCGTCTTCACAGACGCTGTCATCGAGGTGAACGGCAACTCGAAAAGTGCCTCTCGCCTCGGACGCAGTCTGGTGGGTACAGTATTACGTTATTGGAGACATTCTCCTGCGCTTGGATGGTTCTTGTAGTAGTAATGGAAGACCTCTTACAGCTGAGAACCACCTGCATTGATTTATGCTTCATGTCTTCCCCGATGGCGATGTCATCTTTCAGCAGTATAGCTGTCAGTGTCTCGGAGCCAGAACAGTGCTTCAATGGTCTGAGGAGCGTCACAGTGAATTCAAGTTGATGTCTCGGAGACAAAATCGGCCTGATGTAAATCCTATGTAACTCATCTGTGTCGCTGTCGGAAGTCATCACCGCGTACACAAATCAGCGGCCCGTTATTTACACAAATTACATGATCTGTGCGTAGACATCTTATGCATTCAACTCCACAAACTACCAACAAACTGTCTGATACCTAAAACTCGTAATCAGTTATGTATTTCGTTCAACAGATGGACAAAAAAGCTATTTAGCAGGAAATGTTTCGACTCATCAATGTATGTCACATACACTGTGTGATCAAAAGTATCCGGACACCCCCAAAAACACACGTTCCTCATGTTAGGTGCATTGTGGTGCCACCTACTGTCAGGTATTCCATATCGGCGATCTCAGTAATCATTAGACATCGTGAGAGCAGAGTGGGGCGCTCCGCGGAGCTCACGAACTTCGAATGTGGTCGGGTGATTGGGTGTCACTTGTTATACGTCTGTACGCGAGATTTCCACACACCTAAACATCCCTAGGTCCACTGTTTCCGATGTGATAGTGAAGTGGAAACGTGAAGGGACACGTACAGCACAGAACCGTACAGGCCGACCTCGTTTCTTGACTGACAGAAACCGCTGACATTTGAAGAGGGTGGTAATGTGTAATAACCCAACATCTACCCAGACCATAACACTGGAATTCCAAACTCCATCAGGATCCACTGCAAGTACTATGAAACTTAGGCAGGAAGTGAAAACACTTGTATTTCATTGTCGAGCGGCTGCTCACAACCCACACATCACGCCGATAAAAGCCAAACGACGCCTCACTTGGTGTAAGTAACGTAGACATTAGACGATTCAACAGTGGAAGAACGTTGTCTGGAGTGATGAAACACGGTACAAAATGTGGCGATCCCATGGCAGAGTGTGGGTATGGCGAATGCCCTGTGAACGTCATTGCCAGCGTGTATAGTGCCAACAGTAAAATGTGGAGACGGTGGTGTTATGATGTGTTTTTCATGGAGGGACCTTGCACCCCTTTTTGTTTTGCGTGGCACTATCACAGCACAGGCCTACATTGATGTTTTAACTATCTTCTTACTTCCCACTGTTGAAGGCCAATTCGGGGATGGCGATTGCATCTTTCAACACGATCGAACACCTGTTCCTAATGCACGACATGGGGCGGAGTGATTACACGACAGTAACATCCCTGTAATGGACTGTAGAGCTCAGTTTCCTGACCTGAATCCTATAGAACACTTTCGGAATTTTCCAAGTTCGTGGCGCCCTCCATCGGTAATGCTGGAATTCAATGTGGTGTTGGCCCACCCTTAGCCTTGATGACAGCTTCCACCCTCGCAGGCATATATTCAGTGACATGCTGGAAGGTTTCTTGGGGAATGACAGCCCATTCTTCTTGGAGTGCTGCACTGAGGAGGGTATCGATGTCGGTAGGTGACGCCTGGGACAAAGTCGGCGTTCCAAAAAATCCCAAAAGTGTTCTATAGGATTCAGGTCAGAAGTCTGTGCAGTGCAGTCCATTACAGGGATGTTATTGTCGTGTAACCTCTCCTCCCCACGTCGTGCATTAGGAACAGGTGCTCGATCGTGGTTAAAGATGCAATCGCCATCCCCGAATTGCCCTTCAGCAGTGGGATGTCGTGAAGAGCACAGGGCGCTGCCAACCTTAGGTGGTGGCTCATGTCAGTAACAATGAAATGTGTCACTTTGAATTCTCTCTTGTTTCGAGTAGCTGTCAGAAGTGGTAAAGGCTGCCAGTCTTGATTGCGAGGAAAAAGTAGAGCTCTTCTTGGCTTCACAGTCGACAGGACCGATTGTGGACGTCTGGAATAGAGCCTAGTGGAGGGATCTGAATCAGAGGCTCAGACAGTCGTGTGACCGTGTAGGCTGCAGATTCATCGATTTCCGCCATAAGGTGGTGAGGTTTCGGATTCCGCTAATCATATCAGGGCCCCATTCACCCACTAGGCGGCTTCAGGTGTAGCGGGGTCTGTGTGACGTGGACTGGCCAGTTACTTGGTTAGAGGGCCTCACGGAAATGCAATTAAAATTAAAAATGTACGTTTAGACCAGATATTGCTTAAATTCAAAGAAATAATATCAACTACAGTTGAGAGATTTGTACGAAATAAATTAAACGACGGAACTTATCCCTCATGGTGCACAAAACGGGTCAGAACAGCGTTTCAGAAACAACCAAAAAAGTATATGAAAGGTAAAAGAACGCAAAGCCTCCAAGACTACCGATCACTTACAGAAGCTCGAATTTACGGTGACTTCAGTGTGAGATGTTTATAAAAGTTTCCACAACGAAACTCTGTCTCGAAAGATGGCAGAAAATCCAAAGATACTCTGGCCGTTTGTAAAGTATGCTTGCGCCAAGACACAATCAGTGTCTTCTTTGCATGGTAGTATTCTATCGATGATAGTGCTGCTAAAAATTGTTAGTAAACATATCCTTCCAAAGTTCCTTCACCAAAGAAGACGAAGTAAATATTCCAGAATTCAGAGTGAAGAACAGCTGCCAACATGAGTAACTTAAAAGTAGATGTCCTCGGAGTAGTGAAGCAATTTAAATCACCTAAAAAAGGCCAATCTTCCGGCCCAGTCTGTATGGCAATTAGGTTCCATTCAGAGTATATTGGTGCAATATCTACATACTTAACCATCATATACAACTCGACGGAAGACCGGTACCCAAGGACTGGAAAGTTCCACAGGTCACGCCAACCTTCAAGAGAGTTGTGGACGTAATCCACTAAATTACAGGCCCATATCATTAACGTCAATATGCAGCAAGATTGTGGAACATATATTGTGTACGAACGTTATGAATTACCTCGAAGAGAACGATCTATTGACACATAGGAAACCCGGATTTAGAAAATATCGTTCTCGTGGAAGGTAACCAGTTCTTTACTCACACGAATTGTTGAGTGCTGTCGCCAAAGGATTTCAAATAGATTCTCTATTGATTTCCAGAAGGCTTACCTCACAAAAAGCTTGTAATCAAATTACTTGCTTATGGAATATCGTATCAGTTATCCGACTGAATTCAAAGGCAAATAAAAAGATTGAGTTTTATTGGCAGAAAACTTAGAAAATGCTATAAAGCTACTAAAGAGACTGCTTCCACTATGCTTGTTTGTTCTGTTTTGGAATACTTCTGCGCTGTGTGGGATCCTTACCATACAGTTTTAACGAAGTACCTCTAGAAAATTCAAAGAGTGTGTTTTCCAGCGACAGGGAAGAGACTGTCACGAATATGGTACATAATTTAGGTTGGACATAATTAAAACAAAGGCGTTTTTTTACAGTGACGTGATCCTCTCACGAAATTTCACTGACAACTTCCTTCTTCGAATGGGAAAATATTTTTCTGACTGCAGTCTACGTAGAGAGCCACGGTCATCATAATAAAGAAAGGGAAATCAGAGCAAGCACAGAAAGATATAGGTGATCATTTCCTCCATGCACTGTTCGAGAGTGGAATAACAGAGATTATTATGAAGATCGTTCGATGAACCTTCCGCCAGGCACATAAGTATGAATTGCAAAATGGCTTTGAGCACTATGGGACTTAACTTCCAAGGTCATCAGTCCCCTAGAACTTGAAACTACTTAAACCTAACTAACCTAAGGACATAAAAGACATCCATGCCCGAGGCAGGATTCGAACCTGCGACGGTAGCAGTCGCGCGGTTCCGGACTGAAGCGCCTAGAACCGCTCGGCCACCGCGGCTGGCTGTGAACTGCAGAATAGCGATGTAGATTGATGTAGGTGTAGATATCATGCGTTTTCTTCTTCATTGCAATTCGCGGCCGTACTCTGCAGAGACAATGAAGACGCTCCTCCAGTGTTTTCCATGGGAAGTGTTTGATCACCCACAACAGCCCGCAATTGCTTTTTCCCCCCTCTCCCCCCCCCCCCCTCCTACCACCGAATCCATCACTTCTCATATGAACCGCTGGCTATGAAGACAACATTTTGACTCGGACAAACTGTAGGTCAGCGTAGAGAATTGGCGAAAGGGACAGGCGGCTACCTTCTATGACCAGATCATTGAAATGTTAGTACAAGGCTGCGACAAATTTCTAAGTCAGACCGGCGACTATGTAGAGAAGTACCTAGAAGATGGAGCTAACTGTTACAAATAAAATATTTGTAAGTTTGGCAGTGGTTTCCATTTCGCGACAGCTGTACCTTACTTTCTGGTTAGCCCTCTCACTTCATCCACAATGGACTAACCGCTAACAGCTGCGACTGATTCGATAACAAACAAGATAATCATCGATTATCTGTATCAATCACTGTTAAATCATCAGTATCGTTTCAGTGATCAAGCATGAATAATTGGGTAGATTAAGATATTTTTACATTGCAGACTTAACTTTTGACATGAACACGTGTCACCTATTTGTCTTACGGCGATGAATCAATAAAGCTATGCATCATCTTGAACTACTGAAGAAACAGTAACATTAATTTTCAGAAATGAAAGGTGTTACACACATTTCTGCATGTGTGTGTCAATATACTGCGAATCAGGTGAAAAGTTGTGCTATATGCCGCCATAGCGCAGCGCATGCGATTGAAAGTACGTATTTCCAAACCGAAATCTTGCAAATGTCAGACTGATGTTGCACAGGGAAAAAATCTATCGTGGAAGCAACATGAACTTTATTATTTATCCCACAAAATTAAATGGCTCTAAGCACTATTGTACTTAACATCTGAGGTCATCAGTCCCCTAGACTTAGAACTACTTACACCTACCTAACCTAAGGATCAAGACTGAAGCACCTAGAACTGCTCGGCCACAGCGGCCGGCCATTTATCCAAAAGAAACGACATTTTCCACCTCACTTTATAGACAGTAGCTAGTAGTTTCAAATGACTGAAAACTAACCAGACTCTTAGTAATACCGCCAGAACGCCGCTTAAGTTGTTTCAGAGTGCTGCTCTTGCTAAAGCTTGCTGAGCTTTCTTTAAAACTTGGTTATAAATGAGTACAGACTGCCGGCACGTGCAATGTTTCCACTCTGTGCCATATTTCCCTGTTGTCGTTACATAAATGTCATGTTGAGTTAGCCACACGCAAGCACTCAGAGTAAAGAACTTAACAGCGATACTGCATTAGCCCAAAAGTACAGTCTTTTCGGTGTATTGTTTACACTGTTAGGTTTTTACACACACAAACACACACACACACACACACACACACACACACACACACACACGCGCGCGATGGATGGTTTTCAGTTGCTAATACGGAGGATGTTGCAGACACCTATAACTTAACATGAACTTACCATGAAATTAAATCTTTTGCTCATAGATTCACAATGACAGTTTAGTTACATTTTTCTTTAAATATTTGTAGTGTTTGTTACTTTCATCATATCTTAAAAAGATGTTTTCGTTGTACCTTTCCTGCTCTATTACACTTATATATTGTCTCAATAATTTTGCAACAGTGATTTTCGTCTGAAATATCTGCCCATTCCTTCAGTGATGCAAATACGCAATTGATAAAGTGTAATTTAACTTCGAAAAGTCCTCGCCGGTTCTCTTATATCGCGCCGCCACCCGCCACTGGAATGCAAGCCATTTCAAAGGCTGGGTGTGGCGTGAAAGCCCTGTTTTTCCTCACGTCAAGCCGAACAATAGTCAGACATATTGGCAATCGACTGCGACCGACAGCGGGGGGTATACAGCCGAAGTTTGAAGCTCTATCGTGATCGTCGAGGGCATAAATTAACGGTCACGTGTTATTTTTAAAACCGCTTTTCAAAAATCTGGAGCGTTTGATTTCCGGTGCTGTGGCTCGGCCTTCATTGTGTAACATTATTATTGTAGTTTCGTTCACTTTAAAATTAACGTCCATGTAAAACGCGCTGTTATCTAAGGAGTAACAAAAAAATTGTTTCCACTGATAACATGGTTTTTTTTTTTTAATCTACTGAAGAACATAGCATAAAGAGGCGAAAGAACTGTCCATTAAGCATAGGCGACAAATCCATACATTGTTAAACAAACACAAAGGTTTTAGGAATGAACACTATCAGCTAACATGAAATGATCACATAAATTTAATGGCAAAAACAATGCCATTAGCCTATTACATCCTTATGGTGTCAGGTCACCCGTTGCCTTGTGATGACGTACTATGCATACGTACACTCAGTTCTTTTCTGGGGATCGAAGGTACAAAACTTGGATACAGTTTGCAAACTGGAGGAAGAATAATAATAAGAATAATACCTGGAACAAGTAGCCTGCCTCACTTAAAAACATTGGGCATCCTTACATCACCAGCTAAGTAGGTACTACATCTGTTAATCTGTGGTGCATACTACGAAAACATACTACACTAATGGTTCAACACACAATCATGGAACAAGAGCAGTTTGGAATTCAATTACCCAGAAAAAATCTCAAAACAGCATTTCACATCAGGGACAAAAATTGAATAATAAATTGCCAAAGGAAATAGAAAGATTACTAAAAAGGCAGTAAAAAAGTTCTTCATAAATAATGCATACCACAAAATCGAAGATTACTTATAGTAATGAAAGGGGACAACACTTAGTCGCTTTCCAATGCATGATCATTGATCACTCTTTACTGCTTGCACAAGAAAAACATGTGTAAAGATGTAAAATGCATGATAGTAATGTCTGCTGACTTAGCTTTTTTAAATTGGGATTAAGAACATAGTTGAACTTCATGGCAGTGCAATCTGGAACTGTTGCGAGGAACAGCATCTTCACAGTCCTGGAGTCATCAGCGAGTGTCCTTAGTGTATGTGGCAATAAAGAGCGGAATCATGTTTTGTATTACAAGTTAACTGAAACATATAGCGTGTAAATCGTGGAATATTGTAGAATAGGGACTTTAGCGAATGAGGCAGTGCCGCTGCTAAGATACTGGCCTCATATTCTGGAGGATGGAGTTGGGTTATCCGACCAACTTTATTTGGGATTTCCGTGGTTTTCCTACATCACTAAGGCAAAAGCCGGGATCTTTTCTTCAACAAAGTCATGATCGACCACCTTTTCTACACTTAGGAACCATTTTGTGTATACTGTGTGATGTATGTTTTGACTCACTGGTTTGATAATCCTATATCATTGTCAGATCATCCTTGGATGAAGAAAGATAAATAAATAAAATTAACTGCAAGGGGTCTAAATACCTTAACATTACATCTAACAAATAACCAGTCGGGGAACAGCGAATTAACAGGACAATGAAAGGTCATGCACAATTACATAGTCTTTGGTGAAGCAAAGCCATCAGAAACGTATCAATGACAGAATAGAAAGTTCTGTTATTTTTCAGATAGCCTGACAGTGAATATGAATATGCACCAGGACTGGAGATAAAGGTGTACCGGAAGTCGAATTCCTTCAAGTTATAGGTATTCAGTCTTTGTTCCCTTTAAAGTACACCCCATCCTACAGGCATCCTAGATTAGTTCTGGCTTTGGTAAGCAGTCGTGGTAGGGTTCTTTTCAATTGTTTTTCAGCGTGCTTGACTAATTCATTTTTAATGCCATCAGCAGTATCAAAATACCTTTCTTTCTGCTCTGTTTTCGAAAGCAAAAGAGGAGTCGCGCAGAGCGCAACATGGAGAGTGGAGTGGTTCAATGAGCACAGTCGTATGATTTTTGACGCAAAATTCTCGAATGGACCAGGCTATGTGGGTACACTTGTCGTTTTGGCAAAATATCCTGAGTTGTCTTGCAGTGCTTGGCGCAAGTACTCGAAAGATATCATTCCGCCCCGCCGCTAACATAGTAAAAACGAAGAGTGTCGTTCTGCTACATTTTTTAAATTATTTATTTATTTATTTATTTTTTTGTTTGGTGGGGTCGGGGTGTCGTCCTCATTATGTTCAGTGAGTTTCTTGGAACTGTTCGTCCATCATCAAACAAGGAGCACACTTTCTGCAACTCAATGGCTGTTCGCTTTCTCATTTAGTATCTCATGACAAGATCCTATGGCGTTCCAACTTTCACCAAGTAGTTCCTAGAGATGTAGGCGACGTTGAGCGCTTGAGAAGTTCCAACATCTCTTCAATCTTTCTTTTCCATTTCCGCATTGCACCTTTGCTTACATAAATAACGGAAAGTAAACGAGATATCAACAGTGTAGAGCAATGAGGCTACTCGGAAGACTATGACAGTTACAGTATATGATCAAAAGTATCAGGACATCTATTAGAGGACACTAACATAGGGTGTGTCCACTCTTCACCTTTATGAAGACTTAAACCCTGCTGTGGAAACTTTAAGTGAGATGTCCCAATATGTGAGAAAGAATGACAAGCCATCGGCCGAAAGGTACTAATGTTGAACGATGGGGTCTTTTTTTTTTTGCATTTTGTTCGTTATTGATCGTTTTGTTTGGTCGTTGCGGACGTCGCAAGACATCCTGTTCAAGTTCGGTGGTTGACCGTTCCACTCAGTTTTTTTATTACAGAGGCCTACCGGCTCTCTGACCGAACACGCTGAGCTACCGTGCCGGCTAAAGGCCTGGAGCGAAATCAGCGTTCTAACTCTACCCAGAGGTGTTCCGTTGGGATCGGGTCAGGTTCTGGACAGATTATTCCGTTTCAGAAGTGTTATTGTGCACAAACCATTGCTTCACAGATGTTGCTGTATGACAGGATGCATTATCATGTATCTATCATTTCCAAACAGTTACTCTACTGTACGCAGTAGACAATACTGTAAATTGTTTTGATACCCTTCCGCATTTAATGCTTCCTTAACCGGAATAAGGTGATCACACCTTAACATGAGTAACATCTCTTTCACGGTACCATTACCGACTCCATACTTCATTGTTGTCACTGCACATCCAGGCAGTAACGTTCTCCACGTATTCGCCAAACCCAAACCCTTCCACCGGATTGACACAGGCTTAAGCGTGTTTCATCACTCCACGTCGTTCATTTCCAGTCACCCACTGTCCAGTGGTGTCGCTCTTTACAGCAATTAAAGAAAAATGTTCAAATGTGTGTGAAATCTTATGGGACTTAACTGCTAAGGTCATCAGTCCCTAAGCTTGAACCATGATTTATTTTCAAAGAATATTCTTAAGAATTTATTTTATTTACTAGCGATTTATCAAGAACATTAACACATTTAATCGCACTATGTAAACATGGAAGTACACTCAGTTCTTTTCTGGGGATCGAAGGTACAAAACTTGGATACAGTTTGCAAACTGGAGGAAGAATAATAATAAGAATAATACCTGGAACAAGTAGCCTGCCTCACTTAAAAACATTGGGCATCCTTACATCACCAGCTAAGTAGGTACTACATCTGTTAATCTGTGGTGCATACTACGAAAACATACTACACTAATGGTTCAACACACAATCATGGAACAAGAGCAGTTTGGAATTCAATTACCCAGAAAAAATCTCAAAACAGCATTTCACATCAGGGACAAAAATTGAATAATAAATTGCCAAAGGAAATAGAAAGATTACTAAAAAGGCAGTAAAAAAGTTCTTCATAAATAATGCATACCACAAAATCGAAGATTACTTATAGTAATGAAAGGGGACAACACTTAGTCGCTTTCCAATGCATGATCATTGATCACTCTTTACTGCTTGCACAAGAAAAACATGTGTAAAGATGTAAAATGCATGATAGTAATGTCTGCTGACTTAGCTTTTTTAAATTGGGATTAAGAACATAGTTGAACTTCATGGCAGTGCAATCTGGAACTGTTGCGAGGAACAGCATCTTCACAGTCCTGGAGTCATCAGCGAGTGTCCTTAGTGTATGTGGCAATAAAGAGCGGAATCATGTTTTGTATTACAAGTTAACTGAAACATATAGCGTGTAAATCGTGGAATATTGTAGAATAGGGACTTTAGCGAATGAGGCAGTGCCGCTGCTAAGATACTGGCCTCATATTCTGGAGGATGGAGTTGGGTTATCCGACCAACTTTATTTGGGATTTCCGTGGTTTTCCTACATCACTAAGGCAAAAGCCGGGATCTTTTCTTCAACAAAGTCATGATCGACCACCTTTTCTACACTTAGGAACCATTTTGTGTATACTGTGTGATGTATGTTTTGACTCACTGGTTTGATAATCCTATATCATTGTCAGATCATCCTTGGATGAAGAAAGATAAATAAATAAAATTAACTGCAAGGGGTCTAAATACCTTAACATTACATCTAACAAATAACCAGTCGGGGAACAGCGAATTAACAGGACAATGAAAGGTCATGCACAATTACATAGTCTTTGGTGAAGCAAAGCCATCAGAAACGTATCAATGACAGAATAGAAAGTTCTGTTATTTTTCAGATAGCCTGACAGTGAATATGAATATGCACCAGGACTGGAGATAAAGGTGTACCGGAAGTCGAATTCCTTCAAGTTATAGGTATTCAGTCTTTGTTCCCTTTAAAGTACACCCCATCCTACAGGCATCCTAGATTAGTTCTGGCTTTGGTAAGCAGTCGTGGTAGGGTTCTTTTCAATTGTTTTTCAGCGTGCTTGACTAATTCATTTTTAATGCCATCAGCAGTATCAAAATACCTTTCTTTCTGCTCTGTTTTCGAAAGCAAAAGAGGAGTCGCGCAGAGCGCAACATGGAGAGTGGAGTGGTTCAATGAGCACAGTCGTATGATTTTTGACGCAAAATTCTCGAATGGACCAGGCTATGTGGGTACACTTGTCGTTTTGGCAAAATATCCTGAGTTGTCTTGCAGTGCTTGGCGCAAGTACTCGAAAGATATCATTCCGCCCCGCCGCTAACATAGTAAAAACGAAGAGTGTCGTTCTGCTACATTTTTTAAATTATTTATTTATTTATTTATTTTTTTGTTTGGTGGGGTCGGGGTGTTGTCCTCATTATGTTCAGTGAGTTTCTTGGAACTGTTCGTCCATCATCAAACAAGGAGCACACTTTCTGCAACTCAATGGCTGTTCGCTTTCTCATTTAGTATCTCATGACAAGATCCTATGGCGTTCCAACTTTCACCAAGTAGTTCCTAGAGATGTAGGCGACGTTGAGCGCTTGAGAAGTTCCAACATCTCTTCAATCTTTCTTTTCCATTTCCGCATTGCACCTTTGCTTACATAAATAACGGAAAGTAAACGAGATATCAACAGTGTAGAGCAATGAGGCTACTCGGAAGACTATGACAGTTACAGTATATGATCAAAAGTATCAGGACATCTATTAGAGGACACTAACATAGGGTGTGTCCACTCTTCACCTTTATGAAGACTTAAACCCTGCTGTGGAAACTTTAAGTGAGATGTCCCAATATGTGAGAAAGAATGACAAGCCATCGGCCGAAAGGTACTAATGTTGAACGATGGGGTCTTTTTTTTTTTTGCATTTTGTTCGTTATTGATCGTTTTGTTTGGTCGTTGCGGACGTCGCAAGACATCCTGTTCAAGTTCGGTGGTTGACCGTTCCACTCAGTTTTTTTATTACAGAGGCCTACCGGCTCTCTGACCGAACACGCTGAGCTACCGTGCCGGCTAAAGGCCTGGAGCGAAATCAGCGTTCTAACTCTACCCAGAGGTGTTCCGTTGGGATCGGGTCAGGTTCTGGACAGATTATTCCGTTTCAGAAGTGTTATTGTGCACAAACCATTGCTTCACAGATGTTGCTGTATGACAGGATGCATTATCATGTATCTATCATTTCCAAACAGTTACTCTACTGTACGCAGTAGACAATACTGTAAATTGTTTTGATACCCTTCCGCATTTAATGCTTCCTTAACCGGAATAAGGTGATCACACCTTAACATGAGTAACATCTCTTTCACGGTACCATTACCGACTCCATACTTCATTGTTGTCACTGCACATCCAGGCAGTAACGTTCTCCACGTAT